>NW_027209578.1:0-17382 GCF_027789765.1 Dendropsophus ebraccatus | reverse complement strand
ATGTCATCTGTAAGGAATATGGACAGCCCTGTCCTTATTCATGAATATGTAAAGTGGTTTTAGGTGTGGTGTGGTTTATATGTATTCATGCAGTAGATATTTTATAGATTGTGATTGATATTTTATAGATGTAGTCTAATAGCAATAACCCATAGCTGACGCAAGTTAATCATATGGACTTATTGATTAGCTTGAGTCAGGCCGTCTGATTACCCTGTGTAAAAGACCAAAAGTCTCTCTGCATGGGGCAATAAGCGTGGAGCTGCAAAGGAGATGGTGGAGTAGATTGTGACTAGAGTGTTGACTTCGCACCTCTGAGGCAGGCTCACTGACTCCATGCCAGCAGGGGGTGGATGCTCTTTAAGAAAAGGAATATGAAATCTTTCATACCTTTGTCAAAATAAAAAATAGAGCCACGGAAGCCATACCATTGTGTTGGGTATGATGAGGACAATCGCAGGGAGTCCAAACATGGCCTGTCTACCTGTCCTCATCATGCCATAAGGGATATCTCACCTTCTGAGTGTCCGAGGCATATGATGTTTGATATGCCAGGAATCAGAACGGCGAGATATGAGTTATGAACAAGGGCTGGGACCCGTACCATTGATATGGTGCCTGGGGAAGTATCTTTTTTTGATATGTCCAAGCGTGTTCCCTTGAGGGCTGAGGGGGGCAGCTGAAGCTCTGCCCAAAGGGGCTGAGTTACAGATGTCAGGTGACGCCCTCAGCCCAACCCTTTCAGGTCTTACATAAAAGTGAGACCTAGGGAACATGTAATTGTCACAAAGTTGGGGATCCAATCGAATTGGTTTGTGCACCACTTTCTAAGCCCATATCCCCTGGGAAGGAAGAACCTATACAACGCATCCTGTGCTAAGTATTAGAACTTTCTTATTTTATCCTTTTTGTTTTATTTGTTTGCAGTGTCTGTATGTCTTTTTGTAACCATCTTTTTGTAACCAAGTACTGTCCATTTTAATGCATTAAACCTAAAAGTTTGATGGTTTGTCTTGTAGCCTAAACGAACCTAGTTAGCTCCAGGAAGAGTGCATGTGCGGTGTGTGTGACCGTATAGTGTATGACCGGGTGGCTTACTCTACCGTGTGGGTGTGTCTGCTTGCGAGTGGAACGCTCTTGGGGTTCCCTGTCTCCCCAGTAAGGTAATAGATAGGGTGGTGGCAGCAACGTTGTGTATGTATGTTGTGTTTGGGGTGTCTGGCAGCGGCTGGAAGGTTACGTGTATGACGACAGCCGGTGGGTCCCAACATAGCAAGGTTCTGTGTGCGTGCTTCGTGGATGTGTGTCTGGCTGCGGTCAGTGGGTCACGTGTATGACAGCGACTGGTGGGTCCAGATACAGCGAAGTGTCGTGTTTGTGTTGGCCAACGAGCAGGCAGTGTTCGTGGCCAAGTGGGTGTCTGGTGTCGGGGTGTGCGGAAGGCGGCAGGTGGCGATTTACGCTCGAGTTATGGCCCGGGAGCAGGGCGTAAAGCGTGAGTGCATGAGGTGAATCGACCTGTAGGGCTAGTGCAACCCAGGGGAGTCCAGAGCCCCAAGTTCCTTTGATTCCCTTGTCTTGTCCTTCTCCCCCCCATTTTGGTCCTTGTTTTAGATCCTTTCCGCCTGGTGTGGTTAGGATTCCCCTCCCCCTTGTCAGGGCCGGCGCAGGTTGGCGTGCGTGGTCGTGACAAATTGGTTAGCAGCGGTGGGATATCACCTTTTTGTGTGATTAGGCTTTAGTGTCTGGTTTACAGAATTATTCCTGACACTAAAGGCTGGTAGATACCTTGCGAGGTGGACCAGCATACAAGACAAACACAGTGCTTGATTTTTGTTCTGTAGACATACGTGCAAACAATTCCCCTCCCCTATCTTGTTTTTTCTTTTCTATCGTTTTATTTTAAACCATGAGGATCATAGATATCTGCCTGCGAAGGTACCTGCGGAATCTAAGTATATATGAGCCCCTGATACGCCTGAAATACGTCCAACCCGAGATAGAAGCTATGAGAGAATTCCAGAGGAAGTTGGCACAACTGCTTGGGAGCTGTGTGGGGGCAATGCTGTATGGGCCCGATCCTGACTATTTGCCCATCATGGAGACAGATGAGGACCTACACACCCTGGGGCCTCTGTTTGAAGAGATTTGTCTACAATTCTATGTGCCGGCGGAAAAATGGGCACACAACTTCATCTGCTGCCTTAGGGGAAACCTGCTGGAAACTTTGGTTTGCTTACCTGTGGAGGCTTACCAGGACTATAACACCATTAAACGTGCACTCATCCAAGAGTGTGGAAAAAGGAGTGCCAAGATGCTAAACCCCAAGGACACTGTTATTACAAGGACTGTGCCAGAACAAGAGGTGGCTACTAGTGTGTGGCTGGGAACCAATGTGGAGCCGAGGACACTCCAGCATGTGGAGACCCCAGTTATGGAAAACACAGCAGCACCTGAGGAGGAGATCAGCAGAACCAGCCAGGTACTGTGTGATACCGATGGCAAGGACTGTAATATTACAACATGTGGGCCTGTGGGAAATGGTGGAGGATGGTTGGACTGTTCCAAGGACCTGGGAAGTGCTGCAACCACTAGCATCTGGTGTAACCCCTCCCTGGAGACACCACTTTATCTAAATGGACTGTCGAAGGAGGATATTGCTTGTGAACCCACTGATGCTGAGGTGGTGGGTACCCAAGAGGCTGACTGTCCTTTTGAGATGTTTTGCATGGTGGAGGTGGTGCAAGGAACCCTGATGTCTGTAACAGGAGATGGGGTGGTCAGCCCGGAAGCCCCCATAAGTTTGAAAATGGACTGTGTTCCTGCCACTATGGATTCTGTGTCTCAGCAGTGTGAAGAGTCCAAATCTGTGCAAGGGACAGCCTGCCACCCTGGGATTAGGGAGCTGTCCCCAAAAAGCTGTGTGGAGTCCGAGGACTCCAATGTCCAGGAACCTGGTGGAGGTATGGACATTAGCGTGGAGTATCCCATTGATAAAGCAGATACTGATGTGGGAGACTGTGATATATGTAAAGGGCCCTGTGATGCCGGGGCTGAAGATTTTTCTTGTGTTGCCATACAGGAGGGACATCCTGCAGCGGAGGCTGTTGTCCATAAGCCAACTGAGGAAGGCATGGACGGTGTTCCTATAGCTAAATGCAGCCTGAAGTACAAGAACATTTCTAAAGAGTTCCCAGATGCAGAGACTAGGAACTGTGTGGAGGAAACCATGGAGGTGATGGGAACCGTTGGAGTCCTTATTAAAATGGACTATCCAAATGGATTACAAGGTGGAAAAAGTTCAGTGGATCCATCTGGATCATTGGGGTCCTTGGTCAATGAACTTGTTGTCTCTCTAACTACGAGAGGAGTCAAAGATGAGAGGCCCTTCAACATCAAAACTGACCCCCCAGATATCAACAGTTTGTGGGTGGCCGGGACGAGACCTCTTCATGAGATGCCTTGGGATTCTAGGAAGTTAGAGGACTTTCTTAAGATTGGAGGATGTTTCCTGTACCATTGCTATGTAAACTCTGTAATTGTGGCCACCAGTGGTTATGATATACTTGATATCTGTGTGAGAGGTCGGCTGACCTCCACTCATAATTCTGGGACTTTGGTCAGAAAGAATGTGCTTCCCCCTGCTAATGGGTTGTCCCATTAGAGAAAAGGAGCATGGAGATGGCCGGAGATGATCTGTGAATCGATCTCCCTTGCCATCTCATAAAAGGGGGAGGTGTAAGGAATATGGACAGCCCTGTCCTTATTCATGAATATGTAAAGTGGTTTTAGGTGTGGTGTGGTTTATATGTATTCATGCAGTAGATATTTTATAGATTGTGATTGATATTTTATAGATGTAGTCTAATAGCAATAACCCATAGCTGACGCAAGTTAATCATATGGACTTATTGATTAGCTTGGAGTCAGGCCGTCTGATTACCCTGTGTAAAAGACCAAAAGTCTCTCTGCATGGGGCAATAAGCGTGGAGCTGCAAAGGAGATGGTGGAGTAGATTGTGACTAGAGTGTTGACTTCGCACCTCTGAGGCAGGCTCACTGACTCCATGCCAGCAGGGGGTGGATGCTCTTTAAGAAAAGGAATATGAAATCTTTCATACCTTTGTCAAAATAAAAAATAGAGCCACGGAAGCCATACCATTGTGTTGGGTATGATGAGGACATCGCAGGGAGTCCAAACATGGCCTGTCTACCTGTCCTCATCATGCCATAAGGGATATCTCACCTTCTGAGTGTCCGAGGCATATGATGTTTGATATGCCAGGAATCAGAACGGCGAGATATGAGTTATGAACAAGGGCTGGGACCCGTACCATTGATATGGTGCCTGGGGAAGTATCTTTTTTGATATGTCCAAGCGTGTTCCCTTGAGGGCTGAGGGGGGCAGCTGAAGCTCTGCCCAAAGGGGCTGAGTTACAGATGTCAGGTGACGCCCTCAGCCCAACCCTTTCAGGTCTTACATAAAAGTGAGACCTAGGGAACATGTAATTGTCACAAAGTTGGGGATCCAATCGAATTGGTTTGTGCACCACTTTCTAAGCCCATATCCCCTGGGAAGGAAGAACCTATACAACGCATCCTGTGCTAAGTATTAGAACTTTCTTATTTTATCCTTTTTGTTTTATTTGTTTGCAGTGTCTGTATGTCTTTTTGTAACCATCTTTTTGTAACCAAGTACTGTCCATTTTAATGCATTAAACCTAAAAGTTTGATGGTTTGTCTTGTAGCCTAAACGAACCTAGTTAGCTCCAGGAAGAGTGCATGTGCGGTGTGTGTGACCGTATAGTGTATGACCGGGTGGCTTACTCTACCGTGTGGGTGTGTCTGCTTGCGAGTGGAACGCTCTTGGGGTTCCCTGTCTCCCCAGTAAGGTAATAGATAGGGTGGTGGCAGCAACGTTGTGTATGTATGTTGTGTTTGGGTGTCTGGCAGCGGCTGGAAGGTTACGTGTATGACGACAGCCGGTGGGTCCCAACATAGCAAGGTTCTGTGTGCGTGCTTCGTGGATGTGTGTCTGGCTGCGGTCAGTGGGTCACGTGTATGACAGCGACTGGTGGGTCCAGATACAGCGAAGTGTCGTGTTTGTGTTGGCCAACGAGCAGGCAGTGTTCGTGGCCAAGTGGGTGTCTGGTGTCGGGGTGTGCGGAAGGCGGCAGGTGGCGATTTACGCTCGAGTTATGGCCCGGGAGCAGGGCGTAAAGCGTGAGTGCATGAGGTGAATCGACCTGTAGGGCTAGTGCAACCCAGGGGAGTCCAGAGCCCCAAGTTCCTTTGATTCCCTTGTCTTGTCCTTCTCCCCCCCCCCCCCCTTTTTGATCTTTGTTTTAGATCCTTTCCGCCTGGCGTGGTTAGGACTCCCCTCCCCCTTGTCAGGGCCGGCGCAGGTTGGCGCGCGTGGTCGTGACATCATCGATGATGTCATCGATGATGTCATCAATGATGTCATCGATGATATCATCAGTGATGTCATCAATGATGTCATCGATGATATCATCAGTGATGTCATCAATGATGTCATCGATGATGTCATCAGTGATGTCATCGATGATGTCATCGATGATGTCATCAGTGATGTCATCGATGATGTCATCAGTGATGTCATCGATGATGTCATCAGTGATGTCATCGATGATGTCATCAGTGATGTCAACGGTGACGTTGTTGATAAAGTTATAATTGTTGTCAATTATTGTTATCAGTGATCTCGGAAATGATGTCAA
Source organism: Dendropsophus ebraccatus (assembly GCF_027789765.1). Taxonomy (NCBI): domain Eukaryota; kingdom Metazoa; phylum Chordata; class Amphibia; order Anura; family Hylidae; genus Dendropsophus; species Dendropsophus ebraccatus. The sequence continues at coordinate 11,642 of NW_027209578.1, read as the reverse complement.
CCAATATACTATTAATGATGTCATAATAGTGCTTTTAAAAGCACTATATTGTAATCCGTCTTCTTCTTCTTCCATCCATTGTTATGCGATTAATACAGCCCGAACCGCTTTGCGCACAGACTCCGTCAGTACTTAAACTGGTCAGTACTTAAGCTGGTCTTCAAAGGATGGCACCTAAGTCTCTTTTAAAGGGACAATACTTAAGCTGCTCTTAAAGGGACAGTATATAGGTACTTTAAAACTTTGGCACCTAAGTCGCTCCTTAAGGGACTGTACCAAAGTTGCTCTGAAAGGGATTGTACCAAAGTTACTCATTGATGATCATCAGTGATGTCAACAATGAAATTGTCCATAAAGTTATTATTGTTGTCAATGATTGTCATCAGTGATGTAATTGATGTCATCGATGATGTCATCAGTGAGGTTAACGATTATGTAATCGTGATGTCATCGATGATGTCATCAGTGATGTCATCAGTGATGTCATCAGTTATGTCATCGATGATGTCATCGGTGATGTCATCGATGATGTCATCAGTGATGTCATCGATGATGTCATCGATGATGTCATCCATGATGTCATCGATGATGTCATCGGTGATGTCATCGATGATGTCATCGATGATGTCATGGGTGATGTCATCAGTGATGTCATCGATGATGTCATCGATGATGTCATCGGTGATGTCATCGATGATGTCATCAGTGATGTCATCGATGATGTCATTAGTGATGTCATCGATGATGTCATCAGTGATGTCATCGATGATGTCATCAGTGATGTCATCGATGATGTCATCAGTGATGTCATCGATGATGTCATCAGTGATGTCATCAATGATGTCATCGATGATGTCATCAGTGATGTCATCGATGATGTCATCGATGATGACATCACTGATGACATCGATGATATCATCAGTGATGTCATCGATGATGTCATCGATGATGTCATCAGTGATGTCATCGATGATGTCATCGATGATGTCATCAGTGATGTCATCGATGATGTCATCAGTGATGTCATCGATGATGTCATCAGTGATGTCATCGATGATGTCATCAGTGATGTCAACGGTGACGTTGTCGATAAAGTTATAATTGTTGTCAATTATTGTTATCAGTGATCTCGGAAATGATGTCAACCAATATACTATTAATGATGTCATAATAGTGCTTTTAAAAGCACTATATTGTAATCCGTCTTCTTCTTCTTCCATTCATTGTTATGCGATTAATACAGCCCGAACCGCTTTGCGCACAGACTCCGTCAGTACTTAAACTGGTCAGTACTTAAGCTGGTCTTCAAAGGATGGCACCTAAGTCTCTTTTAAAGGGACAATACTTAAGCTGCTCTTAAAGGGACAGTATATAGGTACTTTAAAACTTTGGCACCTAAGTCGCTCCTTAAGGGACTGTACCAAAGTTGCTCTGAAAGGGATTGTACCAAAGTTACTCATTGATGATCATCAGTGATGTCAACAATGAAATTGTCCATAAAGTTATTATTGTTGTCAATGATTGTCATCAGTGATGTCATCGATGATGTCATCAGTGATGTCATCGATGATGTCATCAGTGATGTCATCGATGATGTCATCAGTGATGTCATCGATGATGTCATCAGTGATGTCATCGATGATGTCATCAGTGATGTCATCGATGATGTCATCAGTGATGTCATCGATGATGTCATCGATGATGTCATCAGTGATGTCATCGATGATGTCATCGATGATGTCATCAATGATGTCATCGATGATATCATCAGTGATGTCATCAATGATGTCATCGATGATGTCATCAGTGATGTCATCGATGATGTCATCGATGATGTCATCAGTGATGTCATCGATGATGTCATCAGTGATGTCATCGATGATGTCATCAGTGATGTCATCGATGATGTCATCAGTGATGTCAACGGTGTCGTTGTCGATAAAGTTATAATTGTTGTCAATTATTGTTATCAGTGATCTCGGAAATGATGTCAACCAATATACTATTAATGATGTCATAATAGTGCTTTTAAAAGCACTATATTGTAATCCGTCTTCTTCTTCTTCCATTCATTGTTATGCGATTAATACAGCCCGAACCGCTTTGCGCACAGACTCCGTCAGTACTTAAACTGGTCAGTACTTAAGCTGGTCTTCAAAGGATGGCACCTAAGTCTCTTTTAAAGGGACAATACTTAAGCTGCTCTTAAAGGGACAGTATATAGGTACTTTAAAACTTTGGCACCTAAGTCGCTCCTTAAGGGACTGTACCAAAGTTGCTCTGAAAGGGATTGTACCAAAGTTACTCATTGATGATCATCAGTGATGTCAACAATGAAATTGTCCATAAAGTTATTATTGTTGTCAATGATTGTCATCAGTGATGTCATCGATGATGTCATCAGTGATGTCATCGATGATATCATCAGTGATGTCATCGATGATGTCATCGATGATGTCATCGTTGATGTCATCGATGATGTCATCGTTGATGTCATCGATGATGTCATCAGTGATGTCATCGGTGATGTCATCGATGATGTCATCGATGATGTCATCGGTGATGTCATCGGTGATGTCATCGATGATGTCATCGATTATGTCATCAGTGATGTCATCGATGATGTCATCAGTGATGTCATCGATGATGTCATCAGTGATGTCATCGATGATGTCATCGATGATGTCATCAGTGATGTCATCGATGATGTCATCAGTGATGTCATCGATGATGTCATCAGTGATGTCAACGGTGACGTTGTCGATAAAGTTATAATTGTTGTCAATTATTGTTATCAGTGATCTCGGAAATGATGTCAACCAATATACTATTAATGATGTCATAATAGTGCTTTTAAAAGCACTATATTGTAATCCGTCTTCTTCTTCTTCCATCCATTGTTATGCGATTAATACAGCCCGAACCGCTTTGCGCACAGACTCCGTCAGTACTTAAACTGGTCAGTACTTAAGCTGGTCTTCAAAGGATGGCACCTAAGTCTCTTTTAAAGGGACAATACTTAAGCTGCTCTTAAAGGGACAGTATATAGGTACTTTAAAACTTTGGCACCTAAGTCGCTCCTTAAGGGACTGTACCAAAGTTGCTCTGAAAGGGATTGTACCAAAGTTACTCATTGATGATCATCAGTGATGTCAACAATGAAATTGTCCATAAAGTTATTATTGTTGTCAATGATTGTCATCAGTGATGTAATTGATGTCATCGATGATGTCATCAGTGAGGTTAACGATTATGTAATCGGTAATGTTATCGATGATGTCATCAGTGATGTCATCAGTGATGTCATCAGTTATGTCATCGATGATGTCATCGGTGATGTCATCGATGATGTCATCGGTGATGTCATCGATGATGTCATCAGTGATGTCATCGATGATGTCATCAGTGATGTCATCGATGATGTCATCAGTAATGTCATCGATGATGTCATCAGTGATGTCATCGATGATGTCATCAGTGATGTCATCGATGATGTCATCAGTGATGTCATCGATGATGTCATCGATGATGTCATCAGTGATGTCATCGGTGATGTCATCGATGATGTCATCAGTGATGTCATCGGTGATGTCATCGGTGATGTCATCAGTGATGTCATCAATGATGTCATCGATGATGTCATCAGTGATGTCATCGATGATGTCATCGATGATGTCATCAATGATGTCATCGATGATGTCATCAGTGATGTCATCAATGATGTCATCGATGATGTCATCAGTGATGTCATCGATGATGTCATCGATGATGTCATCAGTGATGTCATCGATGATGTCATCGGTGATGTCATCGATGATGTCATCGGTGATGTCATCGATGATGTCATCGATGATGTCATCAGTGATGTCATCGATGATGTCATCAGTGATGTCATCGATGATGTCATCAGTGATGTCATCAGTGATGTCATCAGTGATGTCATCGATGATGTCATCAGTGATGTCATCGATGATGTCATCAGTGATGTCATCGATGATGTCATCGATGATGTCATCGATGATGTCATGGGTGATGTCATCAGTGATGTCATCGATGATGTCATCGATGATGTCATCGATGATGTCATCAGTGATGTCATCGATGATGTCATCAGTGATGTCATCGATGATGTCATCAGTGATGTCATCAGTGATGTCATCGATGATGTCATCAGTGATGTCATCGATGATGTCATCAGTGATGTCATCGATGATGTCATCAATGATGTCATCAGTGATGTCATCAATGATGTCATCGATGATGTCATCAGTGATGTCATCGATGATGTCATCGATGATGTCATCAATGATTTCATCGATGATGTCATCAGTGATGTCATCAATGATGTCATTGATGATGTCATCAGTGATGTCATCGATGATGTCATCGATGATGTCATCAGTGATGTCATTGATGATGTCATCAGTGATGTCATCGATGATGTCATCAGTGATGTCAACGGTGACGTTGTCGATAAAGTTATAATTGTTGTCAATTATTGTTATCAGTGATCTCGGAAATGATGTCAACCAATATACTATTAATGATGTCATAATAGTGCTTTTAAAAGCACTATATTGTAATCCGTCTTCTTCTTCTTCCATCCATTGTTATGCGATTAATACAGCCCGAACCGCTTTGCGCACAGACTCCGTCAGTACTTAAACTGGTCAGTACTTAAGCTGGTCTTCAAAGGATGGCACCTAAGTCTCTTTTAAAGGGACAATACTTAAGCTGCTCTTAAAGGGACAGTATATAGGTACTTTAAAACTTTGGCACCTAAGTCGCTCCTTAAGGGACTGTACCAAAGTTGCTCTGAAAGGGATTGTACCAAAGTTACTCATTGATGATCATCAGTGATGTCAACAATGAAATTGTCCATAAAGTTATTATTGTTGTCAATGATTGTCATCAGTGATGTAATTGATGTCATCGATGATGTCATCAGTGAGGTTAACGATTATGTAATCGGTGATGTCATCGATGATGTCATCAGTGATGTCATCAGTGATGTCATCAGTTATGTCATCGATGATGTCATCGGTGATGTCATCGATGATGTCATCAGTGATGTCATCGATGATGTCATCGATGATGTCATCGATGATGTCATCGGTGATGTCATCGGTGATGTCATCGATGATGTCATCGATGATGTCATGGGTGATGTCATCAGTGATGTCATCGATGATGTCATCGATGATGTCATCGATGATGTCATCAGTGATGTCATCGATGATGTCATCAGTGATGTCATCGATGATGTCATCAGTGATGTCATCGATGATGTCATCAGTGATGTCATCGATGATGTCATCAGTGATGTCATCGATGATGTCATCAGTGATGTCATCAATGATGTCATCGATGATGTCATCAGTGATGTCATCGATGATGTCATCGATGATGTCATCAATGATGTCATCGATGATATCATCAGTGATGTCATCAATGATGTCATCGATGATGTCATCAGTGATGTCATCGATGATGTCATCGATGATGTCATCAGTGATGTCATCGATGATGTCATCAGTGATGTCATCGATGATGTCATCAGTGATGTCATCGATGATGTCATCAGTGATGTCAACGGTGACGTTGTCGATAAAGTTATAATTGTTGTCAATTATTGTTATCAGTGATCTCGGAAATGATGTCAACCAATATACTATTAATGATGTCATAATAGTGCTTTTAAAAGCACTATATTGTAATCCGTCTTCTTCTTCTTCCATCCATTGTTATGCGATTAATACAGCCCGAACCGCTTTGCGCACAGACTCCGTCAGTACTTAAACTGGTCAGTACTTAAGCTGGTCTTCAAAGGATGGCACCTAAGTCTCTTTTAAAGGGACAATACTTAAGCTGCTCTTAAAGGGACAGTATATAGGTACTTTAAAACTTTGGCACCTAAGTCGCTCCTTAAGGGACTGTACCAAAGTTGCTCTGAAAGGGATTGTACCAAAGTTACTCATTGATGATCATCAGTGATGTCAACAATGAAATTGTCCATAAGTTATTATTGTTGTCAATGATTGTCATCAGTGATGTCATCGATGATGTCATCAGTGATGTCATCGATGATGTCATCAGTGATGTCATCGATGATGTCATCAGTGATGTCATCGATGATGTCATCAGTGATGTCATCGATGATGTCATCAGTGATGTCATCGATGATGTCATCGATGATGTCATCGATGATGTCATCGATATTGTCATCAGTGATGTCATCGATGATGTCATCAGTGATGTCATCGATAATGTCATCAGTGATGTCATCGATGATGTCATCAGTGATGTCATCGATGATGTCATCGATGATGTCATCAGTGATGTCATCGATGATGTCATCAGTGATGTCATCGATGATGTCATCAGTGATGTCATCGATGATGTCATCAGTGATGTCATCGATGATGTCATCAGTGATGTCAACGGTGACGTTGTCGATAAAGTTATAATTGTTGTCAATTATTGTTATCATTGATCTCGGAAATGATGTCAACCAATATACTATTAATGATTGTCATAATAGTGCTTTTAAAAGCACTATATTGTAATCCGTCTTCTTCTTCTTCCATCCATTGTTATGCGATTAATACAGCCCGAACCGCTTTGCGCACAGACTCCGTCAGTACTTAAACTGGTCAGTACTTAAGCTGGTCTTCAAAGGATGGCACCTAAGTCTCTTTTAAAGGGACAATACTTAAGCTGCTCTTAAAGGGACAGTATATAGGTACTTTAAAACTTTGGCACCTAAGTCGCTCCTTAAGGGACTGTACCAAAGTTGCTCTGAAAGGGATTGTACCAAAGTTACTCATTGATGATCATCAGTGATGTCAACAATGAAATTGTCCATAAAGTTATTATTGTTGTCAATGATTGTCATCAGTGATGTCATCGATGATGTCATCAGTGATGTCATCGATGATGTCATCAGTGATGTCATCGATGATGTCATCAGTGATGTCATCGATGATGTCATCAGTGATGTCATCAATGATGTCATCGATGATGTCATCGATGATGTCATCGATGATGTCATCAGTGATGTCATCGATGATGTCATCGATGATGTCATCGTTGATGTCATCGATGATGTCATCGTTGATGTCATCGATGATGTCATCAGTGATGTCATCGGTGATGTCATCGGTGATGTCATCGATGATGTCATCGATGATGTCATCGATGATGTCATCGATGATGTCATCAGTGATGTCATCGATGATGTCATCAGTGATGTCATCGATGATGTCATCAGTGATGTCATCGATGATGTCATCGATGATGTCATCAGTGATGTCATCGATGATGTCATCAGTGATGTCATCGATGATGTCATCAGTGATGTCAACGGTGACGTTGTCGATAAAGTTATAATTGTTGTCAATTATTGTTATCAGTGATCTCGGAAATGATGTCAACCAATATACTATTAATGATGTCATAATAGTGCTTTTAAAAGCACTATATTGTAATCCGTCTTCTTCTTCTTCCATCCATTGTTATGCGATTAATACAGCCCGAACCGCTTTGCGCACAGACTCCGTCAGTACTTAAACTGGTCAGTACTTAAGCTGGTCTTCAAAGGATGGCACCTAAGTCTCTTTTAAAGGGACAATACTTAAGCTGCTCTTAAAGGGACAGTATATAGGTACTTTAAAACTTTGGCACCTAAGTCGCTCCTTAAGGGACTGTACCAAAGTTGCTCTGAAAGGGATTGTACCAAAGTTACTCATTGATGATCATCAGTGATGTCAACAATGAAATTGTCCATAAAGTTATTATTGTTGTCAATGATTGTCATCAGTGATGTAATTGATGTCATCGATGATGTCATCAGTGAGGTTAACGATTATGTAATCGGTGATGTCATCGATGATGTCATCAGTGATGTCATCAGTGATGTCATCGGTGATGTCATCGATGATGTCATCGGTGATGTCCTCGATGATGTCATCGGTGATGTCATCGATGATGTCATCGGTGATGTCATCGATGATGTCATCAGTGATGTCATCGATGATGTCATCAGTGATGTCATCAGTGATGTCATCGATGATGTCATCAGTGATGTCATCAGTGATGTCATCGATGATGTCATCAGTGATGTCATCGATGATGTCATCGATGATGTCATCGATGATGTCATCGATGATGTCATCAGTGATGTCATCGGTGATGTCATCGATGATGTCATCGATGATGTCATCAGTGATGTCATCGGTGATGTCATCAGTGATGTCATCAATGATGTCATCGATGATGTCATCAGTGATGTCATCGATGATGTCATCGATGATGTCATCAATGATGTCATCGATGATGTCATCAGTGATGTCATCAATGATGTCATCGCTGATGTCATCAGTGATGTCATCGATGATGTCATCGATGATGTCATCAGTGATGTCATCGATGATGTCATCGGTGATGTCATCGATGATGTCATCGGTGATGTCATCGATGATGTCATCGATGATGTCATCGGTGATGTCATCGATGATGTCATCAGTGATGTCATCGATGATGTCATCAGTGATGTCATCAGTGATGTCATCAGTGATGTCATCGATGATGTCATCAGTGATGTCATCGGTGATGTCATCGATGATGTCATCAGTGATGTCATCGGTGATGTCATCAGTGATGTCATCAATGATGTCATCGATGATGTCATCAGTGATGTCATCGGTGATGTCATCAGTGATGTCATCAATGATGTCATCGGTGATGTCATCAATGATGTCATCGATGATGTCATCGGTGATGTCATCGATGATGTCATCGGTGATGTCATCGATGATGTCATCAGTGATGTCATCGATGATGTCATCAGTGATGTCATCGATGATGTCATCAGTAATGTCATCGATGATGTCATCAGTGATGTCATCGATGATGTCATCAGTGATGTCATCGATGATGTCATCAGTGATGTCATCGATGATGTCATCGATGATGTCATCAGTGATGTCATCGGTGATGTCATCGATGATGTCATCAGTGATGTCATCGGTGATGTCATCGGTGATGTCATCAGTGATGTCATCAATGATGTCATCGATGATGTCATCAGTGATGTCATCGATGATGTCATCGATGATGTCATCAATGATGTCATCGATGATGTCATCAGTGATGTCATCAATGATGTCATCGATGATGTCATCAGTGATGTCATCGATGATGTCATCGATGATGTCATCAGTGATGTCATCGATGATGTCATCGGTGATGTCATCGATGATGTCATCGGTGATGTCATCGATGATGTCATCGATGATGTCATCAGTGATGTCATCGATGATGTCATCAGTGATGTCATCGATGATGTCATCAGTGATGTCATCAGTGATGTCATCAGTGATGTCATCGATGATGTCATCAGTGATGTCATCGATGATGTCATCAGTGATGTCATCGATGATGTCATCGATGATGTCATCGATGATGTCATGGGTGATGTCATCAGTGATGTCATCGATGATGTCATCGATGATGTCATCGATGATGTCATCAGTGATGTCATCGATGATGTCATCAGTGATGTCATCGATGATGTCATCAGTGATGTCATCAGTGATGTCATCGATGATGTCATCAGTGATGTCATCGATGATGTCATCAGTGATGTCATCGATGATGTCATCAATGATGTCATCAGTGATGTCATCAATGATGTCATCGATGATGTCATCAGTGATGTCATCGATGATGTCATCGATGATGTCATCAATGATTTCATCGATGATGTCATCAGTGATGTCATCAATGATGTCATTGATGATGTCATCAGTGATGTCATCGATGATGTCATCGATGATGTCATCAGTGATGTCATTGATGATGTCATCAGTGATGTCATCGATGATGTCATCAGTGATGTCAACGGTGACGTTGTCGATAAAGTTATAATTGTTGTCAATTATTGTTATCAGTGATCTCGGAAATGATGTCAACCAATATACTATTAATGATGTCATAATAGTGCTTTTAAAAGCACTATATTGTAATCCGTCTTCTTCTTCTTCCATCCATTGTTATGCGATTAATACAGCCCGAACCGCTTTGCGCACAGACTCCGTCAGTACTTAAACTGGTCAGTACTTAAGCTGGTCTTCAAAGGATGGCACCTAAGTCTCTTTTAAAGGGACAATACTTAAGCTGCTCTTAAAGGGACAGTATATAGGTACTTTAAAACTTTGGCACCTAAGTCGCTCCTTAAGGGACTGTACCAAAGTTGCTCTGAAAGGGATTGTACCAAAGTTACTCATTGATGATCATCAGTGATGTCAACAATGAAATTGTCCATAAAGTTATTATTGTTGTCAATGATTGTCATCAGTGATGTAATTGATGTCATCGATGATGTCATCAGTGAGGTTAACGATTATGTAATCGGTGATGTCATCGATGATGTCATCAGTGATGTCATCAGTGATGTCATCAGTTATGTCATCGATGATGTCATCGGTGATGTCATCGATGATGTCATCAGTGATGTCATCGATGATGTCATCGATGATGTCATCGATGATGTCATCGGTGATGTCATCGGTGATGTCATCGATGATGTCATCGATGATGTCATGGGTGATGTCATCAGTGATGTCATCGATGATGTCATCGATGATGTCATCGATGATGTCATCAGTGATGTCATCGATGATGTCATCAGTGATGTCATCGATGATGTCATCAGTGATGTCATCGATGATGTCATCAGTGATGTCATCGATGATGTCATCAGTGATGTCATCGATGATGTCATCAGTGATGTCATCAATGATGTCATCGATGATGTCATCAGTGATGTCATCGATGATGTCATCGATGATGTCATCAATGATGTCATCGATGATATCATCAGTGATGTCATCAATGATGTCATCGATGATGTCATCAGTGATGTCATCGATGATGTCATCGATGATGTCATCAGTGATGTCATCGATGATGTCATCAGTGATGTCATCGATGATGTCATCAGTGATGTCAACGGTGACGTTGTCGATAAAGTTATAATTGTTGTCAATTATTGTTATCAGTGATCTCGGAAATGATGTCAACCAATATACTATTAATGATGTCATAATAGTGCTTTTAAAAGCACTATATTGTAATCCGTCTTCTTCTTCTTCCATCCATTGTTATGCGATTAATACAGCCCGAACCGCTTTGCGCACAGACTCCGTCAGTACTTAAACTGGTCAGTACTTAAGCTGGTCTTCAAAGGATGGCACCTAAGTCTCTTTTAAAGGGACAATACTTAAGCTGCTCTTAAAGGGACAGTATATAGGTACTTTAAAACTTTGGCACCTAAGTCGCTCCTTAAGGGACTGTACCAAAGTTGCTCTGAAAGGGATTGTACCAAAGTTACTCATTGATGATCATCAGTGATGTCAACAATGAAATTGTCATAAAGTTATTATTGTTGTCAATGATTGTCATCAGTGATGTAATTGATGTCATCGATGATGTCATCAGTGAGGTTAACGATTATGTAATCGGTAATGTTATCGATGATGTCATCAGTGATGTCATCAGTGATGTCATCAGTTATGTCATCGATGATGTCATCGCGTGATGTCATCGATGATGTCATCGGTGATGTCATCGATGATGTCATC
>NW_027209577.1:0-17402 GCF_027789765.1 Dendropsophus ebraccatus | reverse complement strand
GGGCCATTATTGCTCCGTGTAATAGGGCCTTAACTCATTGCTTCTCTTTTCCCTGATGACAACTGAGACAAGGTCGAGCAGTTCTAGTGATCATTTCTGAGGATGCCAACTTCATGGTTCAGCCTTTCTGGACTCTGTTTACATGACTGTACTTGGCGACCAGGTTCAATGCCTGGGAAAGATATTTTTCCAGGACAGTCCCTTGGAATAGATGATATTTTAGGCAATTCCAGAGGTTCTGGACGGCCTATGTATTCCCCGTATTTTCCTCATACTGAGGTCCTGATAGAACTTATAAAAGACCATCCACAGAGCTAGCCAAATGGCCAAAAACATCATGGTTACCTCCTAATTTAGATGAGTAAGGTTTTTTACCAAGAGACTTCACTATACCCTGTTAACTACAGTTGTACCACTTCTGCCTAAACTCAACTTGAATCAACTGACCACCTGAAAACTGACTAGCCCTAGTATACTCTAGTGCACCCTCTGTTGCAGTCAGATCTAATCCAGCAAGTATTCACGCACTCATGCAATTCATTCACCTTAACATTTCGGCCTTATCTCGCACATTTGGGAAGACTTTTGCACGCTGGTCTTAAAACCCATCTGGTAGATACACCATGTTTGAGAGTTCCGTCTGTCTGGTCAACTTCTGTCTGAAGATTCTCGTTGACACCAAAGTAGTATAGATCTTCCAGAAGGATGGTACCTGACTTGTCTCAGCCTTAGCTCTAGGACATCTAGATCTGTATACAGGAGACTATAGCCGTATACCCCACAAATCTACAGCAAAGATGGGGCATCTGTATACAGGAGACTATAAGCCGTATTACCCCACAAATCTACAGCAAGATGGAGGATCTGATACAGGAGACTATAACCATATACCCCCCAGATCTACAGGGAGATGTTCTGTATATAGGTGCTACGCCCTGGCCCCTGGGGCCACTTCGCAGTGCAGATGTTGTGAGGGTGCAGGAATCGGGGCAGCTGTAGATGTATGTGGTCACGGTGTAGGCACGAGGGTGATACAGCTGGAAACCGGGCTCCTGACCATGCGGGAATACTGGGCGTTGCGATTCTCGTTGTCGCTTAGTCAGGGCACCAATGAATTACACCAATGCCAAGGTTCAGAAACACGTAGTTGTATATTTATTGTAACGGTGGTAACTAGTGAGTAACATGTCTCTCCGGATGCAACCGGGAATAAGGCAATCTTGGTAAAGCAGAGTAATGGGTGATGCTGCATGAGCTGTGAGAGTAGCGTGCTGAATGATGGGAGTAGTAGTGAAACTGAAGCTGAGATGCTGGGTGGAATGAGACTTGATATGAATACTTGCTGTTGATGATTTGAGGATGATGATGAGAGGAATTGAGAATGACTGAAGAATCGACACCCGGATGAGAATCTTGAGACTTGAGACAGGAACACAGCCAGTGGACTGACAGCAGAGCACACAGAGGCTCTCTCTTTAGCAGGGAGAGAGGACAAAAGCACAACTTGTCTCCTGATGATGGAGGACAAGACTCGACTCACCCTACCCCCTCGTGTGGCAGGGAATAGACTAAGGTAGCACAGGAAGTCACATGGTAACCCCAGCACCAAAAGCTTGATGGCCATTGTGTTACCATGGAAGCAGGGCACAGTCACGTGACATCCAGCCATTGCATCATCCACACCATTAGGCATATACAGGGATATACATGAGGAGTACCATCCTTGAACACTAAGGCGTCATAATACCTTTGACACTGATACCTGAATACACATGCAATAAATGACTGAAATGGCAGCCTGATCTGAGAAGGGGGACACCTACCGCAGTTTGCAGTGGACCATAGCTTTCCAGAACAGAACTAGTTATAATAAATATGAGCATAAGAATGGCTGTTCTGGGACACTGCATACCTCCCGACTAGAAATGAGCCGACTCGGCGAACCACAAGCTGAGGTAGATTGTACCGAATGAACATAGAGGACCAGGACAACAGGACAAGAGGAAGGAATGTTAGTGTGATGAATATTAGATGTGTGTTTCCCACGCTCAGGCACGGTGACAAGAGAGAGAGAGAAAGAAAAACCTAGTGGCAGGGACTTCACCTAGGGGTGCCTAACATACTCTGGTTTACAGGTAGTTAGTGCGTGGACCATCTGACATGAAGTCAGGACAACTTAACTGCTGGCGGGCGACCCTCAATATTCCAGTCAGTTTTGACAGTAGGTTTCCAATGGAAATGAGTTACCCTACTGGAAAGAAACTGTGAAGACCTGTGTACGACCTTGGCATGTCTGTGTGAAGTGACTTGGACCCTGAAGAGAAAAGAACAAAATAATAAAAGCAACATACATGGGGGCCCCTTACATACCGTTCAATCATACAACACAATTATCCAATAGGCCAACACACGAAAAGGGTATCCAAGGTGCAATAGTATGGACCAGTGTGAAGGTTAGGTATGACTATGTGTGATAACTACTGTTTTGGACCAAGACAGAGGTGAACAATACTGGAAACAAAAGGAGGGAAATACAAAAGACAACAAATACTGCGATCTTGAGGAGAACTGACTCACATGACTCTGAAGGAAACCTGAAGAAATCTGAATGAAAATCTGAAGAAAATCTGCATACAAACTCTCAACTAAATCTTTCCAGCTATAGATATGATAATAATACACAATGAGATTATGCATGGAGAAAATAGAAGATTCTTCTGAAAATACACTTTTTAGAAAATACACTTTTTCTGAGGCTATAGATTAAATATGTAGACTGACTTCTTTACTCAGAGAGGAGGAAACTGTCTCTGACATGAAATATACACTGTGGAAAAAAAATACTTCTTCAAAGACAACACTTTACCTCTGAGACTATCTAAATGACTTGTCTGCTTACTCAGAGGTAGGAAAATATATATATATATATAATATATATATTATATATATATATATATATTATATGACTGACAAGAAATAGACTTTTGACTACTGAAGTGCAATACTGAAGTGCAATGCTGAAGTACAATATAAACCTCTGACAATCACATAATCGAAAATGCTTTAGGAAGGAATGGATAAGTGTCTCTGTGTGGTAGAGTCTCTTTAGGCAATATACACCATCGTCCATGTAAAGGCTCTGGGCGGCACTGAAGAACAGTTTGGTCAATGAGTGTCCCATCAGCACATAGCTGGATGATAATAAGGGAACTTGGTCACAGGAGGACCAGGCACGAACCTTGAACGTTGCATAACAAAACAGTTTAAGGACTTTGGTCTCTGGTAGCGGATTGGTAGTTTCCCCGAGTTGAGCGCTCAGACCCGTCTCAGCATGAGGTTGGCTTCCTGGGTAACTTGCTCTGGAAACAGATTGGGGGTCATTGACAGCAGCTGGTTGAGGAGAAGGACTGCAGGAGGCGGAGCCGCAGGAGGCGGAGCCGCAGGAGGCAGGACAACTGGGTGCTCATCGGAATCCCCTGATAGCCAACAGCCATGAGGAATGGTTCGGTTTGGAGCATATCTTCAAGAGAGACCGGCTTAGATGGAGCCTCTGAACTGGCGGAAGTGCCTGTACAGGTGCTGGACAGAATGCTGTGAGGCCTTGTAGATCCTCTCTTACACAGCGCTTTATCCTATTCCGGTGTACAGTTTTGGGGCCAGACCTGGCTTCTTGACCTCATACACATCAGTCTCTGGATAGGGAATAGCAGAAATGACATAGGGTTAAGGCTCCCATAAACTCTCCAACTTGTGAGTGCGGTGATATTTTTTAGCCAGACTCTGTCCCCCACTCTTAGTGGTGTGGCATGCGCCCCTTGATTATAAGCATCTTCCTGACGCTGGTGGGCCTCTCCCATCTTCTGGTCGACAATCTCTCGGGCGTCTTGAATCCTCCTCTGATGCTCTTGGACCCAGTCGGTATCAGGCAAGGGATGACAGTGTCCAGTTACTTGAACTCCAAGCGTGGTCTTGAGGAAGCTGACCTTGGCGCCCAAACATCAGATAGAAGGGGAGTAGCCCGTAGAGCAATGGGTGGTGTTGTTGTAGATCTCCACCAGCTCATCCAACAGGTGAGGCCATTACCACCCGCTTGGCCACTGAAGCTGTTCAGAGCATATTGATGAAAACCTGGTTTTTTTTCTCGGCAAGACCATTGCCTTGCGGGTGATAGGCTGTGGTACGAAGCTTTTGTGCATTCGTGATAAGTGCACAGCTCATGGAGAGTTGAGATTCGAAAGCCGGGCCTCGGTCTGTGAGCAGGGACTCAGGACAGCCGTAGTGTTTCACATACTCTTTGTAGAAAGTGATGGCTGTGGTCCTTGCAGTCAAGTCTCGGGACGGGTACCACGACTACCCACTTGGAATAGTGATCGACCATGGTCAGGGCATATGTGTATCCACATCTCGTTGGGACAACTTCACATGGTCTAAGGCAACGACTGATTTGGCGGTGGGACACAATGGAATGCAAGGGGGCTCTAGCCTCTCTTCCTTCCGCCTTGGAGATGTTTACAGGCGGGGCATTCAGCACACCAGTTCTCAATGTCAGCCCGCATCCCGATCCAATAGAAACCGTTGACGGATGGTCGCCTCAGTCTTATGGACCCCGAAATGGCCGGAACGGTCGTGGTAGGCATCCAACACCATTTTGGCTTCCCGCCGGGGAATCAGATCTGATGGCATCGCTCTCCAGAGACGGGGTCCAATGAATTTCTCAGAAGTAGGCCCTTATGGAGGAAGAGCCGATTCCTCTGTCTCCAGAGACGCCTCAGTTCAACGTCGGATAGGGCCTCTTGATTCTCATGGGGACTCTCCCAGTAGACAAGTAGTCGTAGATTTCCCCCAAGACTCTGGACTCATTCTGGATGGTTTGCCATGGGACAAATCTTGATAGGGCCCCGGGTCGCCCGTTTTGACCGCCGTGGTAGTACTCTGGGTAGCGAACCTCTGATAGAAAGGAGCATCTCCACATCTCCCAGTCGTCATCCTCCAGGGCTTCCTCCCCTCTAGGCAATCGAGACAGCAGGTCAGCATTCACATTGGCCTTGCCGCTTTGATACTTGATCTCGAAGTTGAAATTGACCACCTAGAGGCCAACGCTGTTCCAGAGCGCCCAGTCGCGCGGTATTGAGGTGAGCTAGCGGGTTGTTATCTGTATAGACAGTGAATGGTGTAGCCGCAAGGTAATCTTTGAACTTTTCCGTGACGGCCCACACCAGCGCAAGCAACTCCAATTTGAACGAGCTGTAGTTACTGTCATTCTTCTCAGCACCTCTTAAACTTCGGCTGGCATAGCAATAACTCTTTCTTGGTTACCTTGGACTTGAGACAGGACAGCCCCTAGGCCTTGGAAGCTGGCGTCTGTGTAGAGACGGAAGGGCTGACTATAGTCAGGATAAGCCAGGATGGGAGGCGGATCAACAGGGCCTTCAGGGTTTGAAACGCCGTCTCCTGACGTTCAGACCACTCTATGGGTAGCTGTCGATTATAGTTCTCTCGGGGACAGCCACGGAGTAGTTCATTGAGTGGTTCAGCCACCTGGGCGAAGTGGGGGTATGAAGCGGCGGTAGTAGCCCCGCAAATCCAAGGAAGCTTCTCACCTCTTTCACCGTCTTGGGAATGCCCCAGCTTTCCACAGCCGAAATCTTCTCGGGTCAGGTTGTATCCCTGCGGCCACTGACGACATGGCCCAAGTAGTTCACCTGCGGCTTGAGGAGATGGCACTTCGACGGACGGTTAATCTTGAGGCCATGGTCAATAAGAACTTGAAACACCTCGGCTAAGTGATGAATATGGTCCTCATAAGTGCGAGAGTAGACAATGACGTCGTCCAGGTAGAGCAATTCACTTTGGAAGTTGACGTGACCGAGGCACCTCTCCATTAACCGCTGGAATGTGGCAGGGGCGTTGCAGAGCCCAAACGGCATACTGGTGAACTCATAGAGTCCCATGGGGGTAGTGAATGCCGTCTCTCTCGGTCTTCCGGAGCCATGGCACCTGCCAATACCCACTGGTGAGATCCAACGTGGAGAAGTAGGCAGCTGAACCCAGAGCAGCAATAGATTCCTCTATACGAGGCAGCGGATAGGCATCCTTGTGAGTAATGGTGTTTCAGTTTTCCGGTAGTCAACACAGAATCTGATGTTGCCGTCCTTCTTTTTTAACGAGGACAATAGGGGAGCCCACGGACTTTGGCTCTCCTGGATGACGTTGGTGTCCTTCATTTCCTGGAGCAGTCTCTTCACCTGCTGATAGCTGGCAGGCGAATAGGCCAGTGCTTCTCCTTGATAGGAGGATGATCTTTGGTATTGATTCAATTGCTGGACCAAACCAGTTTTACCAAAGTCAAGTGAATGCTTGCTGAAGGCCTCGTGATGACGCTTGGCAACTTTGAGTACCCCCTGAACATACTCGATTGGGGTGTTTGCATCCCCGATGTTGAGGGCATCCCCCAAGGAGCGCGGGACTGTTGGGTTCTCCTGATGATGTCCTAATCGACCTCTGGTGGGCAATAGTCTCTTCACATATGAGGTCCTCAGGGTCGAGTTGGTGGAGCATGGCAACCGTAGTAAATTTAGGTAAGTCGACTGAAGATGCACTGAGGTTGACCAGCCGTACTGGACCTGACCATTGAGACGGTCACTTGACTTCGGGCAGCCATGACAAGGGGTTGCCCCTCGATCTCGATGGAATCCAGTAGCCTCGTAGTCGGCGTTGTCTAGGCCCGTCGAGCCCTGCACCAGATAGGGTCTCGCTGTTAGCTGGGATAGTGATGGGCGAGCATCTTTAGTACGGACACGGCAAATCTCCCCCCGGTGATTGACAAACCTCTGCTGAGCGGTGAGTGCCTTGATAGTCTTCTGGATGGCTTGTCTGTAGGGGGAGAAGCTTGAGACAGAGAGTTATGCAGAGCAGCTACTAATTCAGAGAATACATGGCGAATGACATTCATGCCCAAGACTGTAACACCACTGTCCCCTTGAGCCTCAGTGACTATACCCTCTGCTGGGCTAACCTCCGGTTACCAATGCATATAGTGGTTCCCAGTACCCTAGTTGTGAGATAGGCCGACCATTACTAGCAATCAGTTTTAGCCTGGCCTTCTTCACTGGACACAACACCCTGCGGTCCCAATGTGCTTCAAAAACATGTTTGGGGATGGTAGTAACCTGGGACCCAGTGTCCACCAAGGCCTCGAGAGGCACACCGTCTATCCATAGAGTCACATGCGAGCATTGCGATAGGAATTTTGAGAGCCATTGTGACTCCTGCGGGCCTGAGATTCTACCTCCCGGTGTTGGCCTCGGACCGGGGGTGGCCCGTTTAACTGAAAGCACTGAGATTGGTAGTGTCCATGTAGCCGACAATAGTCACAGTAGGGCCGCTCTCGTGGTGTGGCCCTGTGAGGCATGGAGGGGGCAGAGCGTGGGTGCCTGGGAGGTGACTCTAGAGACAGGGCCTGACTGGAGGTAGAGTAGGAGGAGGAGATGGATGAGGTCCCCTATAGCTCTTGAATGGCTTGACATAGAGAGCTGACTACGTGAGTAAGGAGGTCAGGAGTAACCAGGGGCTGGTGAGAGAAGCTTGCATGGCCTCAACAGCTGGAACAGGTGAATTAGCAGGCGTGGGGACAGGCCCAGGGGTCACACCTGTCAGTACTGGCTGACTCGAGGTCGGGGGAGAGTTATGGCAGGGGGAGTCAGTTCCGATTACCCTCAGAGCCAGGGTTTTGAAATCCAGGAAGGACATACTAGGGTTCTGCGCAGCCAACATGCGCAGCTGCTTTGAATGAGCCTAGAGTCTATGCCCTCTATGAAGCAGTCTGTGATTATGTTTTCTGCTGCAGAGGGGTCAATGACATCCACCTGTTGTAGGGCCCGATAGCAGACTGGAAGGAGGGCATAGTCTCTCAGGGTCTCACCTGGTTTCTGGCGCCGATCATAGAACTGGAGGCGAACTTCTGTGGGGGACTGTACCTCAAATTCCCTCCGGAGGTGATCAAGAATCTGCTGCACCCCGGCTTTCTCTGTGGCAGGCCATGACCGGACCTCCTCTGCAGCAGGACCTTCTAGTTTCCGAGTAGGAGCTGTACCTGCTGGGTAGGGGAGAGAGAAACCAGTTCTAGAGTACGGGAAATGTTCTCTTTAAAAGCAGCCAAGGTGTGGGGCTCCCCCTTATAGCTGGGCAGGTGATTGGGCCCAATGAAAACGGCACTCCAGCGGCACTAGCAGATGCAGGGGGGGCAGCTGGAGGAACAGGTGCGCCAGCGGGTGAGGGGGGTGGACTGCTTGACCCGCGACGGCGTCATCCTCTGAGCTGGACATGCTGGGGAAACTCTCACTTATCTGGCTGTCCCAGCGCAGCAGACGGGATTCCTGGATGAGCTGCACAAGCGGTCCCGACGACTGGCGGTGAGCTGAGATGACCGCGGCAGGAGCATCGGCTTGCAGGAGACAGCGGCTTGCAGGAGACAGCGGCTTGCAGGAGACAGCGGTGTAGCGGGGCGGAAGCTGGGCCCGGCGGCTTCCGGCAGGCGCAGCAGGGATCTTCTTCCCCTGGCAACAGAGGCAATGGCTGAAGGCCGGGGGGCGGAGCTGGAGCGGCGCGCACGCGCGCGCGGGAACCTGGGACCTGCGGCCTTAACCCCTTCCTGGGGGACAGGTACAAGTCTCTTTGGGGGTTGCGGCACAGTCTTGGGGCACACAATGCAAACGTAATCCTGTTCGTGACGCCAAATGCTACGCCCTGGCCCCTGGGGGCCACTTCCGCAGTGCGAATTTTGTGAGGGTGCAGAACCTGGGGCAGCTGTAGGATGTAGTGTGGTCACGGTGTAGGCACGAGGGTGATACAGCTGGAAAGCCGGCTCCTGACCATGCGGGAATACTGGACGTGCTATTCTTCGTTGTCCTTAGTCAGGGCACCAATGAACACACCAATGCCAAGGTTAGAAACAACGGTAGTTGTATATTTATTGTAACGGTGGTAACTAGTAGTAACAGTCTCTCGGATGCAACCGGGAATAAGGCAATCTTGGATAAAGCAGAGTAATGGGTGTGCTGCAATAGGCTGTGAGAGTAGCGTGCTGAATGATGGGGTAGTAGTGATACTGAGATAAGATGCTTGGTGAATGAGACTTGAATGAAATACTTGCTGTTGATGATTTGAGGAGATGATGATGAGAGGAATTGAAGAATGACTGAAGAATCGACACCCAGATGAGATTCTTGAGACTTGAGACAGGAACACAGCCAGTGGACTGGAGCAGCAGAGCACAACGCAGGCCTCTCTCTTTAGCAGGGAGAGAGAGACAAAAGCACAACTTGTCTCCTGATGGTGGAGGACAAGACTCGACTCACGACCTACCCCCTCTGTGGCAGGGAATAGACTGAGGTAGCACAGGAAGTCACATGGTACCCCAGCCAAAAGCTCGATGACCATTGGTGTTACCATGGAAGCAGGGCACAGTCACGTGACATCCAGCCATTGCATCATCACACCATTAGGCATATACAGAGAAGTATACATGAGAAGTACCATCCTTGAACACTAGGGCGACATAATACCATTACACTGATACCTGAATACACATGCAATAAATGACTGAAATGGCAGACCTGAATACTGAGAAGGGTGACACAATACACGCAGTTTGCAGTGGACCATAGCTTTCCAGAACAGAACTGTTTATAATGAAAGTGTGAGCATAAGAATAGGCTGTTCTGGGACACTGCAATAGGAGACTATAAGCCGTATACCCCACAGATCTACAGGGGAGATGGAGGATCTGTATATAGGAGACTATAAGCGTATACCCCACAGATCTACAGGGGAGATGTATCTGTATATAGGAGACTATAGCTGTATACCTCACAGATCTACAGGGGAGATGTATCTGTATATAGGAGACTATAAGCCAATACCCCCAGATCTACAGGGGAGATGGATGATCTGATATATGGAGCTATAAGCCATATACCCCACAGATCTACAGGGGAGATGGATGATCTGTATATAGGAGACTATAAGCTGTATACCCCACAGATATCAGAGAGATGGAGGATCTGTATATAGGATATATAAGCCGTATACCCCCCAGAT
The DNA here is from genome assembly GCF_027789765.1 of Dendropsophus ebraccatus. Classification (NCBI taxonomy): domain Eukaryota; kingdom Metazoa; phylum Chordata; class Amphibia; order Anura; family Hylidae; genus Dendropsophus; species Dendropsophus ebraccatus. Next base: position 7,304 of record NW_027209577.1, on the reverse strand, counting down.
ATACGGGAGATGGAGTCTGTATATAGGGACTATAGCCATATACCCCCCAGATCTACAGGGGAGATGTATCTGTATATAGGAGACTATAAGCAGTATACCCACAGATCTACAGAGGAGATGGAGGATCTGTATATAGGAGACTATAAGCTGTATACCCCACAAATCTACAGCAAAGATGGAGGATCTGTATACAGGAGACTATAAGCCATATACCCCCCAGATCTACAGGGGAATGTATCTGTATATAGGAGACTATAAGCCGTATACCCCCCAGATATACAGAGGAGATGTATCTGTATATAGGAGACTATAAGCCGTATACCCCACAGATCTACAGGGGAGATGTATCTGTATATAGGAGACTATAAGCCGTATACCCACAGATATACAGAGAAGTGGAGGATCTGTATATAGGAGACTATAAGCCGTATACCCCACAGATCTACAGAGAAGATAGAGGATCTGTATATAGGAGACTATAAGCTGTATACCCCACAGATATACAGAGAAGATAGAGGATCTGTATATAGGAGACTATAAGCTGTATACCCCACAGATATACAGAGAAGATAGAGGATCTGTATATAGGACGAATAAGCCGTATACCCCCCAGATATACAGAGGAGATGTATCTGTATATAGGAGACTAAGCCGTATACCTCACAGATCTACAGGGGAGATGTATCTGTATATAGGAGACTATAAGCCGTATACCCCACAGATATACAGAGAAGATGGAGGATCTGTATATAGGAGACTATAATGCGGTGTACAGGCCCCGGGTTGCCACTATGACAGATGGTATGGTCACGTTTATGGCACGAGGGTATGTGGCTAATCCACGGAACCTGACCACACGGGCCACCAATTCTTTGTTGCCCCTAGTCAAGGCACCAAGATGAGACCAATGCCAGGGTTCGGTAGTTGTATGTTTATTGGAACAGCAAAACTAGTAGCAACAGTCCTCTGGATGCAACCAGGTAAAGTCAACTCGGTGCCGAGCAGAACTGGTGATAATTGAGGTGATGGGTGATGTTGCAATAGGCCGTATATATATAAATGTCCCTTTAGTTCAGGGGTGGGGAATCTTTTTCCATGTCGAGGCCGTTGGGCATTAATAAATCATTCGAGGGCCGCATACCGTGCGCGGCAATTAGTAGCATGGGTTTGCAGCACCCGGGGCAAGGCAAAGTATTGTTCCCCTAGTTCCCCTGCTATTGTAGTTACCCCCAGTGATGCCCTGGTAGCCTAGTACCTACCCCCATCGTCATGTCCCTGGTAGCCTACTTACCCCCCATCAGTCATGTCCCTGTGGCCTAGTCACCCCCTCAGGCATTCCCTGTGGCCTAGTCAACCCCCATCAGCATGTCCCTGGTGGCCTAGTTAACCCCCCACAGTCATGTCCCCTGGTAGCCTAGTTTTACCCCCATCAGTTCCCTGTACACCTGTAGCCTAGTTAACCCCCATGGGTCATGTCCCTGGTAGCCTAGTTAACCCCCATCAGTCATGTACCTGGTGGCCTAGTTAACCCCTCATCAGTCATTCCCTGGTGGCCTTACAGTTAACCCCCATCAGTCATGTCCCTGTAGCCTATTTACCCCTCAAATAAAAAATATAACATCCACTCACCTTACCTTCGCTCCCACGCTGTCCCAGGTCCTCTTCTGTCCCAGGTCCTCTTCTGTTCCAGGTCCTCTTCTCTCAGGTCCTCTTCTCTCCCAGGTCATCTTCTCTCCCAGGTCCTCTTCTGTCCCAGGTCCTCTTCTCTCCCCAGGTTCCTCTTCTCTCTCCAGGTCCTCTTCTCTCCCAGGTCCTCTTCTCTCCCAGGTCCTCTCTTCTCTCCTCAGGTCCTCTTCTGTCCCAGGTCCTCTTCTGTTCCCTAGGTCCTCCTTCTCTCCCAGGTCCCCTCTTCTCTGCCCTATCCTCTTCTGTCCCAGGTCCTCTTCTCTCCCAGGCCTCTTCTGTCCCAGGTCCTCTTCTCTCCCGGTCCTCTTTCTGTCCCGGTCCTCTTCTCTCCCAGGTCCTCTTCTCTCCCAGGTCCTCTTCTCTCCCAGGTCCTCTTCTCTCCCAGGTCCTCTGTGCCGATCTTCTCCTGCAGGCGGCGTGCGATGAAATGACGTCATCGCGCGCGGCCCGCAGGAGACTGAAGACACGCGCTGCTCTGCTAGGGAAGGAGCCGGCACAGACACAGGAGGATGCTGTGTGCGCAGGCTCCTTCCTCCTCCAGAGCGGCCACATCACAGGGAGCTGCGGGCCGCATCAGGAGGTCTCAGGGCCAGATTGCGGCCCGTGGGCCGGAGGTTCCCCACCCCTGCTTTAGTTAGAACGAATCTTTACTGAGGATGGGAGTAGTAGTTCCTTGAAATAAGGATGCTGGGTATAGTGGTAATGATGACGAGAATACTTGCAGTTAGCGATGAGGAGATATGGAGATCTTAGAATATCAGGAATCTTGAAGAATACGCCAGGTCTGGACTGGGCCGGAACAAGTACATATATATATATCTGACACAGAAGTGGTAGCAAAGCGTCCTTCTCTCTTTGAGGACTAGAGAGGAACTAACTAAACCACAGCCAAAAGCTCGATGGCTATTGGAGTTGCTATGGCAACCGGGGAAGTCACGTGATACTAGCATCACCACACCACATGACCAACAAATATGCAAGTCATATACATAACAGCATTATGATAATATAAGATGCAACCTAGACTTAAAGGGTATTCCCCTCAAAACTTTTATTAGTTAGTTAAGCGTAACTCTCATGTTTTTTTTTATTGCAGAAATCTGTAGTATAAGCGATTTTAAGAAACTCTGTAATAGGTTTCATCAGCCAAAAAAGCCTCCTTCTGTACTCAAGAAGCAATCTCCCAGCCTCCCCCCTGACTTCTTATCTGTGCATTATCAGGCAAACACGTCTTCATTACAGAGAAGCCAGTGAAGACGGCTTTGCTCTCCATTGTAAGCCTATGGAGGGGGGAGGGCTGAGGGAGATGAGGGAGCAGGAAGAGGTGACATGAAGTCAGCTGTTTTGTAACTCTCTGGGCACCTAAACCGCAGGATTGTGGGGTCAAAAGGTCGGTGCTTATCTATGAACTTACTGAGAGAAGATTGCAGGGTGTTGTGCTGTGCAGGACTGCTCCGTGCTCACTCACTCTCTAACAGCCCCTCCCTCTCCATAGCCACATAATGGAGACAGAAATCCTGCTGCATCTGATGTGAGGGGGGAGGCTGGGAGATTGCTTTTTCACTACAGAAGGAACTCTTTTAGTACATAAAACCTATTACAGAGTTTCTTATATCGCTTGTACTGTTGAAATGACCTGAAATGACAGTTAAACGCTTTCAATCTAGAAGCATACTTACCAGCATTGTGTTCTATTTTCGTTTTTGCACCTTTCCTCCACTTGCCACGCTGTTTTCTTCCTCTCAGTTGATGCAATCCGCTCCTCTCCAGATCCACTCCGACTCCTCTTCTTTTCCTCCCTCTGGCTGAGACGGGGCCACGTGATCCATGGGCAGGGCAGCAACCAATGAGAGCTAACCCAGCATACGGAAGGCCACAGAATGATATCGTGACTCTTCTGAAACCTCTTCAACAGCATGTGAGAAGATTCTGCTTTCTCCCATGAGCATCACAGCCCTGTCCCCCGGCCCCGTCACACATGTATCAGCCGACACCATCTTCCCTGGCCCACCGCACATGGCCCTCCCCCTCCCTAACACAGACAAGTGTCAGCAGCGTCTCCCTGTGCTGGTCTTTTCCCTAATCAGCCTCGCTGCAGCCCCCCCTCCCCCTCCTACACACACAGACAAGTGTCAGCACAGAGGGTGATGAGGGGAGACCCAGCATACAGTGAGGGGGGGGAGGTGGGGCTGCACGGAGGGTGATGAGGGTAGGGACCAGCACAGTGAGGGGGGAGGGGGGGCTGCACGGAGGGTGATGAGGGGAGACCAGCATACAGTGAGGGGCGGGAGGGGGGCTGCACGGAGGGTGATGAGGGGAGACCAGCATACAGTGAGGGAGGGAGGGGGGCTGCACGGAGGGTGATGAGAGGAGACCGGCATACTGAGTGAGGGGAGGGGGGCCACGGAGGGTGATGAGGGGAGACCAGCACAGTGAGGGGGGGGGAGGGGGCTGCACGGAGGGTGATGAGAGGAGACCGGCATACAGTGAGGGGGGGGGAGGGGGCTGCACGAGGGTTGATGAGGGGAGACCAGCATACTTGAGGGGGGGGGGAGGGGGCTGCACGGAGGGTGATGAGAGGAGACCATCATACAGTGAGGGGGGGGGGGATGGGGCTGCCCGGAGGGTGATGAGGGGAGACAGCACAGTGAAGGAGGGGGAGGGGGCTGCACGGAGGGTGATGAGAGGAGACCGCACAGTGAGGGAGGGGGAGGGGGGCTGCACGGAGGGTGATGAGAGGAGACCGCATACAGTGAGGGAGGGGAGGGGGGCTGCACGGAGGGTGATGAGAGGAGAGCCAGCACAGTGGGGGGGAGGGGGGCTGCATGAGGGGATTAGGGGAGACCAGCATACAGTGAGGGAGGGGGAGGGGGGCTGCACGGAGGTGATTAGGGGAGACCAGCATACAGTGAGGGAGGGTAGAGGGGGCTGCACGGAGGGTGATTAGGGAGACCAGCATACCAGTGAGGGGCTGCTGACACTTGTCTGTATGGGGGGGGGGGGAGCTGCACGAGGGTGACAGGGAGACCAGCACAGTGAGGGGTGGCGGCTGGGAGGAGATGACGCAACTGTATACATTGGTCCGAGGTGGGGGGCAGCTAGTAGAAGTGGCTGCTGCCAATGCTGGGGTGTGCTAGCACGGGGGGTTTTTACTAGATGTGAAGATCCTCTGATTTACTTTCCACGCTGCATGTGACTGGGGACCGGTACACTATGGACCTATGCCATGACTGCGCCGCAATGCATGATGACCTTGGTGTCTGGTGCTACGCCCTTCCCCTAGTGGCCCACTCCGCTATACAGATGTTGTGAAGGTGCGGAAACGTGGCTACTGTAGGATAATGTGGTCACGGTTTTAGGCACGAGGGTGATACGCTGGAAACCGGGCCTCCTGACCATGCGGGGTAAATACTGTCATGCGGATTCTTCGTTGGTCCTTATAGGGCACCATATGAACACACCAATATGCAAAGGTTCAGAAACACAGTAGTTTTTATTTTATTGTAACGGTGGTAACTAGTAGCAACAGTCTCTCCGGATGCAACGGGTATAAGGCAATCTTGGATAAGCAGAATAATGGTGATGTCTGCAATAGGCTGTGAAGAGTAGCGTGCTGAATGATGGGAGTAGTATGATACTGAAGCGGAGGTGCTGGGTGGAATGATACTTGAATTGAATACTTGCTGTTGTGTTTGAAAAGATATGATGAGAGGACTTGAAGAATGACGGAAGAATCGCACCCAGATGGAATCTTGAGACGTGAGACAGGACGACAGCCGGGGACTGACTGGAGCAGTCAGAGCACACGCAGGTCTCTCTCTTAGCAGGGAGACAGGACAACCAGACCAACCTACCCCCTCTGTTGGCAGGGAATATACTGAGGTATAACAGGAAGTCATCTTCTGGTAACCCCGCAAAAGCTCGATGACCATTGTGTACCAATTTGAAGCAGGGCGACAGTCACGTGAATCCAGCCATTGCATCATCATAACACATTTAGGGCTGCGTTTCCCACTGAGAAAGGTAGCGGAATTCCGCGACGTGAATTTTCCGCCGCGGCATCCGTTAGCCTCGCGCGTCTCATAATGGGAGTCTATGGGCGGCGCGCTTCCTGCCCCTGTCCGCGCTGAAGAATGAACATGTTCATCTTCAGCGCGGACAGGGCAGGGACGCGCGCCTGCCCATAGACTCCCATTATGAGCGGGAGGCTAACGGCATTCCGCGGCGGACATTCCGTCGCGGAATTCCGCTACCTTCTCTTCGGGAACGAGCCCTTAGGCATATACAGAGGAATATACATGAGGAGTACCATCCTTGACACTAGGAGGGACATAATACCTTTAGACACTGATACCTGAATACACTGCAATAGATGACTGAAATGGCAGACCTGAATACTGAGAAGGGGGAACACATACACGCAGTTTTGCAGTGGACCATAGCTTTCCAAACAGAACTGTTTATAATGAAAGTGTGAGCATAGAATGGCTGTTCTGGGACACTGCATAGGGACACTGCAATAAGCCGTATACCCCACAGATACACGAGGAGATGTATCTGTATATAGGAGACTTAAGCCGTATACCCCACAGATATACAGAGGCAATGTATCAGTATATATGAGACTATAAGCGTATACCCCCCAGATATACAGAGGAAATGTATCAGTAATAGGAGACTATAAGCCGTATACCCCCCAGATTACAGGAGAATGTATCTGTATATAGGAGGACTATAAGCTATTACCCCCCAGATCTACGAGAATGTATCTGTATATAGGAGACCTATAAGCCGTATACCCCCCAGATCTACAGAGGAGATGTATCTGTATATTGGAGACTATAAAGCCTATACCCCCCCAGATATACAGAGGAGATGTATCGTATATAGGAGACTGTAGCCGTATACCCACAGATATACATAGGAGATGTATCTGTATATAGGAGACTATAAGCGTATACCCCCCAGGATCTACAGGGAGATGGAGGATCTGTATACAGGAGACTATAAGCCTTATATACCCCCAGATATACAGAGGAGATGTATCTGTATATAGGAGACTGTAAGCCGTATACCCCACAGATATACAGAGGAGGATGTATCTGTAATAGGAGACTATAAGCCGTATAACCCCCCGATCTACAGGGAGATGGAGGATCTGTAATACGAGGAGACTATAAGCCTATATACCCCCCAGATTATAGAGGAGATGTATCTGTATATAGGAGGACTATAAGCTGTATACCCCCAGATTATTCGAGGAAATTTTATCAGTATGATAGGAGACTATAAGCTGTATCCCCACAGATCTACAGAGGAAATGTTCTCAGTATATCGGAGACATTATTACTATATGCGTCGCTGCAGAGGACATTATTAATCTATGTGGGCGCAGCAGTGGACATTATTACTATATGGAGGGCACGAGCAGGGGACATTATTACTTAATGTAGGGCACAGCAGGGACATTATTATTACATGGATGGCACAGCAGGAGACATTATTACTATATGGGGAGCAGCAGGGACATTATTAATCTATGTGGTCTCAGCAGGGACATTATTACTATATGGAGGGCTCAGAAGGGGCTATTATTACTATATGGAGGGCACAGCAGG
>NW_027209576.1:0-17447 GCF_027789765.1 Dendropsophus ebraccatus | reverse complement strand
AGTAAGTATATCCCTGTATATAGGGGGCAGTATTATAGTAGTATATTCCTGTATATAGGAGCAGTACTATAGTAGTATATCCCTGTATATAGGGGGGCAGTATTATAGTAGTATATTCCTGTATATAGGGGGCAGTATTATAGTAGTATATTCCTGTATATAGGAGCAGTATTATAGTAGTATATCCCTGTATATAGGAGCAGTATTATAGTAGTTATATCGCTGTATATAGGGGCAGTATTATAGTAGTATATCCCTGTATATAGGGAGCAGTATTATAGTAGTTATATTCCTGTATATAGGAGCAGTATTATAGTGGTTATATTCCTGTATATAGGAGCAGTATTATAGTAGTAATATCCCTGTATATAGGGGGCAGTATTATAGTAGTTATATCCCTGTATATAGGAGCAGTATTATAGTAGTATATTCCTGTATATAGGAGCAGTATTATAGTAGTATATTCCTGTATATAGGAGCAGTATTATGGTAGTATATTCCTGTATATAGGAGGCAGTATTATAGTAGGTATATCCCTGTATATAGGAGCAGTATTATAGTGGTTATATTCCTGTATATAGGAGCAGTATTATAGTAGTAATATCCCTGTATATAGGGGGCAGTATTATAGTAGTTATATCCCTGTATATAGGAGCAGTATTATAGTAGTATATTCCTGTATATAGGAGCAGTATTATAGTAGTTATATTCCTGTATATAGGAGCAGTATTATAGTAGTTATAGTCCTGTATATAGGGGCAGTATTATAATAGTTATATTCCTGTATATAGTATATATATATATAACTTTTATTGGATGTGTTGACTATATGACTATTTGGGTTAATGTAGTGTAGATTGGTTTGATGTTACTTATTCCAGCACTGTGACTATTTGCAGCGTCCTAGGTCTTTACCGCACGTCTTGTAGGGGCAGCAGCTCTTTGAGGTCCACAGCTCCACTCCCGACATTCCCAGGTCACAAGTGATATCAGGACATCTGGCCACATCGCACACTGGAGGGGAGGACAACATGTTACAGAGTAAATCCCATCATCATCCTATGAGAGAGCAGCAGGAGTTTGACAGGTAGCAGGGATGGCAGGCGCAGGGTGGGTAGGTACGGCACTGGCAGGTGGGGCAACATCTGTCAGTGGCTAGCAGGGTAAGTACGTACCGAACTCGTAGGTGGGGCAGCATCTCTGGGTGGCGGAATGGGGTGGGTAGGTACGGCAGCATCTGGGGGTGGCAGGCGCAGGTTGGGTAGGTACCGCACTGGTAGGTGGAGCAGCATCTATGAGTAGGTATGGCAGCATCTGTGGGTTGCGGAGCGGGGTGGGTACGTACTGCACTGGTAGACGGGGCAGCATCTGTGGTTGGCGGAGCAGGGTGGGTACGTACCGCACTGGTAGGTATGGCAGCATCTGTGGGTGGTGGTGCAGGGTGGGTAGGTATGGCAGCATCTGTACATGGCGCAACGGGGTGGGTACGTACCGCACTGATAGGTACAGCAGCATCTGTGGGTGGTGGTGCAGGGTGGGTAGGTATGGCAGCATCTGTGGGTGGCGGAGCGGGGTGGGTACGTACAGCACTGGTAGGCACGGCAGCATCTGTGGGTGGCCGAGCATGGTGGGCACGTATCGCACTGGTAGGTAGGGCAGCATCTCTGGGTGGTGGAGCTGGGTGGGTAGGGACGGCAGCATCTGTGGGTGGCGCAGCGGGGTGGGTACGTACCGCACTGGTAGGTGGGGCAGCATCTGTGGGTGGTGGTGCAGGATGGGTAGGTACGGCAGCATCTGTGGGTGGTGGTGCAGGGTGGGTAGGTACCGAACTGGTAGGTGGGGCAGCATCTGTGGGTGGCGGAGCTGGGTGGGTAGGTACGGCAGCATCTGTGGGTGGTGGTGCAGGGTGGGTAGGTACCGCACTGGTAGGTACGGCAGCATCTGTGGGTGGTGGTGCGGGGTGGGTACGTACCGGACTGGCAGGTACGGCAGCATCTGTGGGTGGCGCAGCGTGGTGGGTACGTACCGCACTGGTAGGTGGGGCAGCATCTGTGGGTGGTGGTGCAGGGTGGGTACGTACCGCACTGGTAGGTAGGGCAGCATCTGTGGGTGGTGGAGCGGGGTGGGTACGTACCGGACTGGCAGGTATGGCAGCATCTGTCGGTGGCGGAGCGGGGTGGGTACGTACCGCATTGGTAGGTGGGGCAGCATCTGTGGGTGGCGGAGCGGGGTGGGTAGGTACGGCAGCATCTGTGGGTGGTGGTGCAGGGTGGGTACGTACCGCACTGGCAGGTACGGCAGCATCTGTGGGTGGTGTTGCAGGGTGGGTAGGTATGGCAGCATCTGTGGGTGGCACAGCGGGGTGGGTAGGTACCGCACTGGTAGGTGGGGCAGCATCTGTGGGTGGTGGTGCAGGGTAGGTAGGTACCGCACTGGTAGGTGGGGCAGCATCTGTGGGTGGTGGTGCAGGGTGGGTAGGTACCGCACTGGTAGGTGGGGCAGCATCTGTGGGTGGTGGTGCAGGGTGGGTAGGTACCGCACTGGTAGGTGGGGCAGCATCTGTGGGTGGTGGTGCAGGGTGGGTAGGTACCGCACTGGTAGGTGGGGCAGCATCTGTGGGTGGTGGTGCAGGGTGGGTAGGTACCGCACTGGCAGGTACGGCAGCATCTGTGGGTGGCGGAGCATGGTGGGCACGTATCGCACTGGTAGGTAGGGCAGCATCTCTGGGTGGTGGAGCTGGGTGGGTAGGGACGGCAGCATCTGTGGGTGGTGGTGCAGGGTGGGTAGGTACGGCAGCATCTGTGGGTGGCGCAGCGGGGTGGGTACGTAGCGCACTGGTAGGTGGGGGCAGCATCTGTGGGTGGTGGTGCAGGGGTGGGTACGTACCGCACTGGTAGGTGGGGCAGCATCTGTGGGTGGCGCAGCGGGTGGGTACATACCGCACTGGTAGGTGGGGCAGCATCTGTGCGTGGTGGTGCAGGGTGGGTAGGTACCGCACTGGTAGGTGGGGCAGCATCTGTGGGTGGCGCAGCGGAGTCGGTACGTACCGCACTGGTAGGTGGGGCAGCATCTGTGGTGGTGGTGCAGGGGGGTAAGCAGGGCCGCCGATAGGGTCCGGGCCCCATACGGCAGTACCAGTTGTACTGCCCTAAGAGACATGGGGGGCCCACCGGCCGCCGCCCCCCGTCTGCTACGCTGGGGGGCCCGCACGGCCCCCCTTGCCACTTGTCTCTGAGCATCCCGAGATGCTGCAGCCCGCGCAGCTTCTCGGGATGCACTGATCGCTTCGATGTTCCGCCCGCACAGTGAGCACAGTGAGCGGGCGGAACATTAAAGCGATCAGAATACAGGAGCAGGACCTGTCAGCGTCCTGCTCCTACATTCCCTCCCATAGGCTGCCGGCACTTCTCCGGCAGGCGTGACCATGTGACGTCATCACGCCTGCCGGAAGTCTCGTCCCCGCGGCTCGCAAGATGGAGCCCGAAGAGGAGGAAGAGCTGCTGCCTGCACAGCGCGGATTAGGTGAGTAGGATGTTTGTTTTTTTTAGGGGCACCTCTGGGGGCATTATTAGTATATGGGGGCACCTCTGGGGGCATTATTAGTATATGGGGGCACCTCTGGGGGCATTATTAGTGTATGGGGACACCTCCTGGGGGCATTATTAGTGTATGGGGGGCACCTCTGGGGGCATTATTAGTGTATGGGGGCACCTCTGGGGACATTATTAGGGTATGGGGGCACCTCTGGGGGCATTATTAGTGTATGGGGGCACCTCTGGGGGCATTATTAGTTCATGGGGGTACCTCTGGGGGCATTATTAGCTCATGGGGCACAGCAGGGGATCCTACATACAGGGGGCACAGCAGGGGAACCTACATACAGGGGGCACAGCAGGGGATCCTACATACAGGGGGCACAGCAGGGGATCCTACATACAGGGGGCACAGCAGGGGATCCTACATACAGGGGGCACAGCAGGGGATCCTACATACAGGGGGCACAGCAGGGGATCCTACATACAGGGGGCACAGCAGGGGATCCTACATACAGGGGGCACAGCAGGGGATCCTACATACAGGGGGCACAGCAGGGGGTCCTACATACAGGGGGCACAGCAGGGGATCCTACATACAGGGGGCACAGCTGGGAATCCTACATACAGGGGGCACAGCGGGGATCCTACATACAGGGGGCACAGCGGGGGATCCTACATACAGGGGGCACAGCTGGGAATCCTACATACAGGGGGCACAGCAGGGGGTCCTACATACAGGGGGCATCCCACACAGCGCAGTTACTATGGGAGCCGACAGGGGGGAGAAAGGAAAGGAAGTTGCTAGAAATGTGCGGAGCCTAAATTGTTTGTCTCGCAGGTTCTGAAAAGATGAAACGTATCTGGAAGGAATCATCCTGGAGGTCTGGGCCAGATGGAGAGGAAAAGGGAAAGTGACGCCTCAGATCAAAGAAGACGTCACCTGTCAGTCCCTGTATGACACTTTTCTTATTTTGTAGAACATCATTTAGTAGGGGCGCCCCGAGGTAACAGCTACTACATTATCTGTACTCAGAGATATCACTGTGTTATCTGTGCTGTTACATAGGACTGCAGGTGACTACTACATTATCTGTACTCAGAGATATCACTGTGTTATCTGTGCTGTTACATAGGACTGCAGGTGACTACTACATTATCTGTACTCAGAGATATCACTGTTATCTGTGCTGTTACATAGGACTGCAGGTGACTACTACATTATCTGTACTCAGAGATAGCCCTGTGTTATCTGTGCTGTTACATAGGACTGCAGGTGACTACTACATTATCTTGTACTCAGAGATATCACTGTGTTATCTGTGCTGTTACATAGGACTGCAGGTGACTACTACATTATCTGTACTCAGAGATATCCCTGTGTTATCTGTGCTGTTACATAGGACTGCAGGTGACTACTACATTATCTGTACTCAGAGATATCACTGTGTATCTGTGGTGTTACATAGGGCTGCAGGTGACATCTACTACATAATCTGTACTCAGAGATATCACTGTTATCTGTGCTGTTACATAGGACTGCAGGACACATCTACTACATTATATGTACTCAGAGATATCACTGTGTTATCTGTGGTGTTACATAGGACTGCAGGTGACTACTACATTATCTGTACTCAGAGATATCACTGTGTTATCTGTGCTGTTACATAGGACTGCAGGTGACTACTACATTATCTGTACTCAGAGGGATATCACTGTTATCTGTGCTGTTACATAGGACTGCAGGTGACAGCTACTACATTATCTGTACTCAGAGATATCACTGTGTTATATGTGGTGTTACATAGGACTGCAGGTGACTACTACATTATCTGTACTCAGAGATATCACTGTGTTTATCTGTGGTGTTACATAGGACTGCAGGTGACTACTACATTATCTGTACTCAGAGATATCACTGTGTTATCTGTGCTGTTACATAGGACTGCAGGTGACAGCTACTACATTATCTGTACTCAGAGATATCACTGTGTTATCTGTGGTGTTACATAGGACTGCAGGTGACAGCTACTACATTATCTGTACTCAGAGATATCACTGTGTTATCTGTGGTGTTACATAGGACTGCATGTGACAGCTACTACATTATCTGTACTCAGAGATATCACTGTTATCTGTGGTGTTACATAGGACTGCAGGTGACTACTACATTATCTGTACTCAGAGATATCACTGTGTTATATGTGGTGTTACATAGGACTGCAGGTGACTACTACATTATCTGTACTCAGAGATATCACTGTGTTATCTGTGCTGTTACATAGGACTGCAGGTGACTACTACATTATCTGTACTCAGAGATATCACTGTGTTATCTGTGGTGTTACATAGGACTGCAGGTGACTACTACATTATCTGTACTCAGAGATATCACTGTGTTATATGTGGTGTTACATAGGACTGCAGGTGACTACTACATTATCTTACTCAGAGATATCACTGTGTTATCTGTGGTGTTACATAGGACTGCAGGTGACTACTACATTATCTGTACTCAGAGATATCACTGTGTTATCTGTGCTGTTACATAGGACTGCAGGTGACAGCTACTACATTATCTGTACTCAGAGATATCACTGTGTTATCTGTGGTGTTACATAGGACTGCAGGTGACAGCTACTACATTATCTGTACTCAGAGATATCACTGTGTTATCTGTGGTGTTACATAGGACTGCATGTGACAGCTACTACATTATCTGTACTCAGAGATATCACTGTTATCTGTGGTGTTACATAGGACTGCAGGTGACTACTACATTATCTGTACTCAGAGATATCACTGTGTTATCTGTGGTGTTACATAGGACTGCAGGTGACATCTACATTATCTGTACTCAGAGGTATCACTGTGTTATCTGTTGTGTTACATAGGACTGCAGGTGACATCTACATTATCTGTACTCAGAGATATCACTGTGTTATCTGTGCTGTTACATAGGACTGCAGGTGACAGCTACTACATTATCTGTACTCAGAGATATCACTGTGTTATCTGTTGTGTTACATAGGACTGCAGGTGACTACTACATTATCTGTACTCAGAGATATCACTGTGTTATCTGTGCTGTTACATAGGACTGAAGGTAACTACTACATTATCTGTACTCAGAGATATCACTGTGTTATCTGTGGTGTTACATAGGACTGCAGGTGACTACTACATTATCTGTACTCAGAGATATCCCTGTGTTATCTGTGCTGTTACATAGGACTGCAGGGACATCTACTACATTATCTGTACTCAGAGATATCACTGTGTTATCTGTGGGGTTACATAGGACTGCAGGTGACATCTACATTATCTGTACTCAGAGGGATATCACTGTGTTATCTGTGCTGTTACATAGGACTGCAGGTGACTACTACATTATCTGTACTCAGAGATATCACTGTGTTATCTGTGGTGTTACATAGGACTGCAGGTGACATCTACTACATTACCTGTACTCAGAGATATCACTGTGTTATCTGTGGTGTTACATAGGACTGCAGGGGACAGCTACTACATTATCTGTCCTCAGAGATATCACTGTGTTATCTGTGGTGTTACATAGGACTGCAGGTGACTACTACATTATCTGTACTCAGAGGGATATCACTGTGTTATCTGTGCTGTTACATAGGACTGCAGGGGACAGCTACTACATTATCTGTCCTCAGAGATATCACTGTGTTATCTGTGGTGTTACATAGGACTGCAGGTGACTACTACATTATCTGTACTCAGAGATATCACTGTGTTATCTGTGGTGTTACATAGGACTGCAGGTGACATCTACTACATTATCTGTACTCAGAGATATCACTGTGTTATCTGTGGTGTTACATAGGACTGCAGGGGACATCTACTACATTATCTGTACTCAGAGATATCACTGTGTTATCTGTGGTGTTACATAGGACTGCAGGTGACTACTACATTATCTGTACTCAGAGATATCACTGTGTTATCTGTTGTGTTACATAGGACTGCAGGTGACTACTACATTATCTGTACTCAGAGATATCACTGTGTTATCTGTGCTGTTACATAGGACTGCAGGTGACAGCTACTACATTATCTGTACTCAGAGATATCACTGTGTTATCTGTGGTGTTACATAGGACTGCAGGTGACATCTACTACATTATCTGTACTCGGAGATATCACTGTGTTATCTGTGCTGTTACATAGGACTGCAGGTGACAGCTACTACATTATCTGTACTCAGGAGATATCACTGTTATCTGTGGTGTTACATAGGACTGCAGGTGACTACTACATTATCTGTACTCAGAGATATCACTGTGTTATCTGTGCTGTTACATAGGACTGCAGGTCATACTACATTATCTGTACTCAGAGATATCACTGTGTTATCTGTGCTGTTACATAGGACTGCAGGGGACATCTACTACATTATCTGTACTCAGAGATATCATTGTTATCTGTGCTGTTACATAGGACTGCAGGTGACATCTACTACATTATCTGTACTCAGAGATATCACTGTGTTATCTGTGCTGTTACATAGGACTGCAGGTGACTACTACATGATCTGTACTCAGAGATATCACTGTTATCTGTGCTGTTACATAGGACTGCAGGTGACTACTACATGATCTGTACTCAGAGATATCACCGTTATCTGTGCTGTTACATAGGACTGCAGGTGACTACTACATTATCTGTACTCAGAGATATCACCGTTATCTGTGCTGTTACATAGGACTGCAGGTGACTACTACATTATCTGTACTCAGAGATACCACTGTGTTATGTGTGGTGTTACATAGGACTGCAGGTGACTACTACATTATCTGTATTCAGAGGGATATCACTGTTATCTGTGGTGTTACATAGGACTGCAGGTGATATCAAGTGACTTCTCCAGGTTGCAGAAATTCAAAACTTCATCGTGCCTGCTGACAGTTTATTATGGGAGTTGTAGTTTTGCAGCATGTGGCTCTTCAGGTTGCAGCACTACAACCCCCATCATATCCAACTGGCAGTTTATGATGAGAGTTGTAGTACATGAGGTGGAGGCAGTGACAGGGCATTAGAACATGGTGGCACATTAGAGTAATTGGATATAATGTTAGATAGGACTTTGCCTGATCGGGGTGAGATGGGGGGGGGCCCCAAGCTAACATTGTGCACCAGGGCCCATCAGCCTTTAGCTACGCCCCTGGGTACAGCTGTCAGGGGCCCGAGCTCAAACAAGGATCCAGGGGGGCCCGGCCATCCAGCCTCCCTGCATACAGTCTCCTGACAGCTGTACCGCACAGGCAGGAAGCAGTAGGAGACACAGGGCCCCCTCCCCCGCCCCTCACTATCTCCTCTTCCTGCTTTCACTTGTGCTGGGATGTCGGAGAAGGGGGGCCGCTGTGTGAGGAGAGGGACTGCAGCACCTGGGACCTGGAGCTTCCCTGGTCAGAGTAAGTGTGTGTCTGTGTGTTTATATATACATGTGTGCTGGTGTCTGTATGTCTGTATTCATGTGTGCTGGTGTCTGTATACATGTGTGCTGGTGTCTGTATGTGTGTATACATGTGTGCTGGTGTCTGTATACATGTGTGCTGGTGTCTGTGTGTTTATATATACATGTGTGCTGGTGTCTGTGTGTTTATATATACATGTGTGCTGGTGTCTGTATACATGTGTGCTGGTGTCTGTATGTGTGTATACATGTGTGATGGTGTCTGTATACATGTGTGCTGGTGTCTGTATGTCTGTATACATGTGTGCTGGTGTCTGTATGTCTGTATACATGTGTACTGGTGTCTGTATGTCTGTATACATGTGTGCTGGTGTCTGTATACATGTGTTCTGGTGTCTGTATACATGTGTGCTGGTGTCTGTATACATGTGTGCTGGTGTCTGTATACATGTGTGCTGGTGTCTGTATACATGTGTGCTGGTGTCTGTGTGTGAGATCAATTCTAGAGAACTGGCTCATATATCCCATTTTCCCCAGTGGCTTAAAATGTAACCTCTGTTATACAGTTATACAATTGTAGAACCTAAAGGTGAACAAGGTGCAATTCAAATAGACACTTGCTTGTATAGCTGCCTCTTGTGCTCTGTATGCAGTGCATTATATTCACCCCTGCAACGTACAATTTATAGCGTGTCTACAAGCCCAGCGGGGCTCATTATGATGGAGACTAAAACTTATACAAGAGTGGGGTAGGGGTTCCCCTGTATTCAGAATGCTGTTGAGTGCTCGGCAATGCCCCATCTGGGATTATTGAATTTCGAGGGTCTATGCAGAGCAGGATAAAGACACCTCTGCTGCACAAACAGGATCTCCTAGAAAGCGTTCTCACCGCCATGTATTCGCTATCACTGGCTTGGGTGAGCTAAACTAGTCTGCCTGTGGGGGGGGGGTGATTTGTATATGCTCACTAACATGGAACAGCCTCATTATATTCGCCTTATCAACATATTCTATGTTAGTGAGCATACCGGGGGGGGGGGGGGGGGATATTGGTGAACATATACAAATCAAACAGCCCCCCAGACCCTCGAAATTCAATAACCCCAAACGGGGCATTGCCTAGTACTCAACAGCATTCTGATACAGGGGAACCCCTACCCCACTCTTGTATAAGTTTTAGTCTCCATCATAATGAGCCCCGCTGGGCTTGTAGACACGCTATAAATTGTACGTTGCAGGGGTGAATATAATGCACTGCATACAGAGCACAAGAGGCAGCTATACAAGTAAGTGTCTGTATGGTGACATTTACATTGCACCTTGTTCACATTTAATTTCTACAATTGTATAACTGTATAACAGAGGTTACATTTTAAGCCACTGGGGAAATTGGGGAATATGAGCCAGTTCTCTAGAATTGATCGGAACCAAATTATACCTCCCAGCAAGGCGTGGGGCCAACACACTATTTTTTTTTTTATTAATGTGGGGGCCCCAGACACTTTGGTTGTATGGGGCCCCGAAATTCCTGATGGCTGCCCTGTGGGTGTGTACCGCACTGGTAGGTAGGGCAGCATCTGTGGGTGGCGGAGCGGGGTGGGTACGTACCGCACTGGTAGGTAGGGCAGCATCTGTGGGTGGCGGAGCGGGGTGGGTACGTACCGCACTGGTAGGTAGGGCAGCATCTGTGGGTGGCGGAGCGGGGTGGGTACGTACCGCACTGGTAGGTAGGGCAGCATCTGTGGGTGGCAGTGCAGGGTGGGTAGGTATGGCAGCATCTGTACATGGCGCAACGGGGTGGGTACGTACCGCACTGGTAGGTATGGCAGCATCTGTGGGTGGCGGAGCAGGGTGGGTACGTACCGCACTGGTAGGTAGGGCAGCATCTCTGGGTGGTGGTGCAGGGTGGGTACGTACCGCACTGGTAGGTAGGGCAGCATCTCTGTGTGATGGAGCGGGGTGGGTACGTACCGCACTGGTAGGTAGGGCAGCATCTCTGTGTGATGGAGCGGGGTGGGTACGTACCGCACTGGTAGGTAGGGCAGCATCTCTGTGTGATGGAGCGGGGTGGGTACGTACCGCACTGGTAGGTAGGGCAGCATCTCTGGGTGGTGGAGCGGGGTGGGTACGTACCGCACTGGTAGGTAGGGCAGCATCTCTGGGTGGTGTTGCTGATCACGCTGAGGGTCTCTCCCTCCTGACAGGTGGGCACGGGCTCCGAGCAGATGTTACATCCTGTACACACAGAAATTACACCGCTGATCTGCAGGGCTCCATGACCTATATACCGTATACACCGACATATGGACTGTATATCAGGGGCGTGGTCAGCGCTTACCGCAGAAGGATGTGAGGCAGCAGGACCGGTTGCTGGCAGCAGTGAGCAGCGTCTGGTCCTCTCGGCAAGGAGCCACCATCTCCATCCGGGCACACCCGCGCAGGGTCACACTCTGAGGGAAGAGACACCAGAACAGCAATGCATGGATGATGGGAGTGCCTCATCCTCACAGCAGACAGGACCCCCCCATGGATGATGGGAGTGCTCATCCTCAGCATGACAGGACCCCCCACCCCATGGATGATGGGAGTGCTCATCCTCAGCATGACAGGACCCCCCCCCCATGGATGATGGGGAGTGCTCATCATCCTCACATGAGGTCAGAGGTCCCTATACTGAGGTCATGTGATCTTACCGCAGGAGTCATCCGGGGACAGCAGGAGTCCTCCTGGTAATAGGCGGTCAGCTTCTCATGGCTGTGCACACCGGGATACATCACAGGTCATTACACAGATCGTCTCGATCTACCCACTGAGTGGAAAGACCCGAGTGGTGAGTGATGTCTGTTGGATGTATGTATATGTGTGATCTGTTGTGATGTATGGATGAGGGATATATACAAGTAAGTAGTGGGGGGCACCATAGTTGTGCTTATAGAGGGGATGATGGGAACCCCGATCCTCCATCACTTACCGCACAGCTTCTGCGGCACAGCAGGTCTGTGCTGACGGGACAGGGACACCAGGACCTCTCCCTGCCTGCGCCGGCACTGCCGCCGCTCCTGACGCTCAGAACAGTTGTGCTGCAGCGGGCAGGGGATTATAGTCACATTATCCACACACGATAGGTGCAGCATCCAGCTCCGGGGGTCCGCCACACCTCTCCTATCTCCCCGGGGGGTCCCAGCGCTGTCTGTGCAGGCTGCAATCACAAGAGACAGGAATGGCTGTGACTAGGCTGGAGGGACACCGGCTGTATACTGGGGGTATATGACACCGGCTGTATACTGGAGGTATATGACACCGGCTGTATACTGGGGGGTATATGACACCGGCTGTATACTAGGGGTATATATGACATCGGCTGTATACTGGGGGTATATATGACACCGGGCTGTATACTGGGGGGTAATTATGACACCGGCTGATACTAGGGGTATATATGACACGGCTGTATACTGGGGGTATATATGGACACCGGCTGTATACTGGGGGGTATATGACACCGGCTGTATACTGGGGGTATATATGACACCGGCTGTATACTGGGGGGTATATGACACGGCTGTATACT
Organism: Dendropsophus ebraccatus; assembly: GCF_027789765.1. Lineage (NCBI taxonomy): Eukaryota > Metazoa > Chordata > Amphibia > Anura > Hylidae > Dendropsophus > Dendropsophus ebraccatus. The sequence goes on along the minus strand of NW_027209576.1, from coordinate 4,897 downwards.
GGGGGTATATATGACACGGCTGTATACTGAGGGTATATATGACACCGGCTGTATACTGGGGGTATATATGACACCGGCTGTATACTGGGAGGTATATATGACACCGGCTGTATACTGGGAGGTATATGGACCGGCTGGCTGTATACTGGGAGGTTATATGACACCGGCTGTATACTGGGAGGTATATGACAACGGCTGTATACTGGGAGGTATATATGACACCGGCTGTATACTGGGAGGTATATATGACACCGGCTGTATACTGGGGGTATTACCGCATTTGCTCTCGGCGATGCACACAGTAGTGGTAAGGATAGTGCAGCACTTCTCCCTCGCGCACCACACAGCCCTCAGTCAGCGCTGCACAGGACTCACTGCCATACAGGTCAATCTCATTGTTCTGACACACGTGGGCGAGACCTCACACACCGGGAGACAGCTCGGTAGATCAACGATGGCGGGACCGAAACGCTGCAGAGAAAGACATGGCCGTGACCCCATCAGATCACCACCACCCCTGACTCCCGTCAGATCCCACCCCCCACCTCGTCCCGTCAGATCCCACACCACCACCTCCTCCCGTCAGATCCCCAACCCCACCGACTCCCATCAGATCCCTATCCCCCACCGATTCCCATAAGATCCCTCCCCCCACTCCTCATTGTCTCCCATGGACATACGGCAGAAGGGGAGTCCTCCACTCGATGCATACGTAAATTTGTGGCACATGGCGGGTATAGGCGGCCAAAGCTTTACACGGATCCTGCGTGTATTCCACGTCCTTTACCCAGAGCTCACAGAAGACGTCTGGAGGACACCTGCCGGACAGGAAAAGAGATCAGCCCAGGGCTCCCCATCGCTGGGGGTGGGGTGGCCATATTGGATACATACATAGGGGTTACAGCTGCTGAACACGTGGTTTAGGATCATCTCCACGCACGCGGAGCAGTCCAGGACCGAGCAGTTCACATCTCTGTGTCTTTCGTTTCCAACATATTTTAAAGTGTAAGGAACTTGCCAACTGTCCACAAATTCTCAGAGTCGTCGCTCTTGGACAAGACGTGGCCAGTCGGCAAAATTAGGTCATTTGTGGCATTTCCATCGCAGTATCCTAAAATGCAGAAGAAGATACAGAAAATGAGCAAGGGAGGTCCTGACTCTCCACCGTGTACATGGCAGCCATCATCTAAGGACGCAGGAGGCATTGTGATTATTCTACCAGCATCCAAGAACAAATGGGCCACCACCAATACTGAGAAAATGCTGCCAACCAATGGGTGAGGAGAGAAGCCAAAACCCGGAAGAGGTGGTGGAGGAGACAGCAGGGCCACCAATAATACTGGGAAACTGCCAGCAACCAATGGGGTGAGGGAGAAGCCAAAACCCGGAAAGGGTGAAGCCACCGGAAAAAGGAAGTGAGAAGATAGAGGCCCAGAGCTCCCACCGGGGCCACCACTAATACTGGGAAACTGCCAGCAACCAATGGGGTGAGGGAGAAGCCAAAACCAGGAAGGGTGAAACCCACCAGAAAAAGGAAGTGGAGACAGTAGGACCAGAGCTCCCACCGGGGCAGTTACTAATACTGGGAAACTGCCGGCAACCAATGGTGGTGAGGGAGAAGCCAAAACCAGGAAAGGGTGAAGCCACCGGAAAAAGGAAGTGGAGACAGTAGGACCAGAGCTCCCACCGGGGCAGTCACTAATACTGGGAAACTGCCGGCAACCAATGGGGTGAGGGAGAAGCCAAAACCAGGAAAGGGTGAAGCCACTGGAAAAAGGAAGTGGAGACAGTAGGACCAGAGTCCCACCGGGGGCAGTCACTAATACTGGGAAACTGCTGGCAACCAATGGGGTGAGGAACAAGCCGAAACCAGGAAAGAGGTGGTGGAGGAGACAGCAGGACCAGAGCTCCCACCGGAGCCACCAATAATACTGGGAAACTGCCAGCAACCAATGGGGTGAGGGAGAAGCCGAAACCAGGAAAGGGTGTGAAGCCACCGGACAGAGGAAGTGGAGAAGACAGCAGGACCAGAGCTCCCACGGGGCCACCAATAATACTGGGAAAGTGCCGGCAACCAATGGGGTGAGGGAGAAGCCGAAACCAGGAAAGGGTGAAGCCACCAGACAGAGGAAGTGGAGGAGACAGCAGGACCAGAGCTCCCACCGGGGCCACCAATAATACTGGGAAAGTGCCGGCAACCAATGGGGTGAGGGAGAAGCCGAAACCAGGAAAGAAGTGGTGGAGGAGACAGCAGGACCAGAGCCCCCACACAGGGCCACCAATATACTAGAAACTGCCGGCAACCAATGGGGTGAGGGAGAAGCCGAAACCAGGAAAGAAGTGGTGGAGGAGACAGCAGGACCAGAGCCCCCACCAGGGCCACCAATAATACTGGGAAACCGCCGGCAACCAATGGGACGAGAGAGAAGCTGAAACCAGGGAAGAGGTGGTGGAGGAGACAGCAGGACCAGAGCTCCCACCGGGGCAGTTACTACTGGCAAACTGCCGGCAACCAATGGGGTGAGGGAGAAGCCGAAACCAGGAAAGGGTGAACCCACCAGAAAAAGGAAGTGGAGACAGTAGGATCAGAGCTCCCACGGGGCAGTTACTAATACTGGGAAACTGCCGGCAACCAATGGGGTGAGGAGAAGAAGCCGAAACCAGGAAGGAGAGGGTGGTGGAGGAGACAGCAGGACCAGAGCTCCCACCAGAGCCACCAATAATACTGGGAAACTGCCGGCAACCAATGAGGCGAGGGAGAAGCCGAAACCAGGAAAGATGTGGTGGAGGTGAGTGCAGGCTGTAGGGCGACCAGAGGGGGCTCAACCCAAACCCGACAACTAGGGGTTCCACCCAAACCCGACCAGAGGGGGCTCCAACCAAACCCAACCGGGGGGGACCTTACTGAATCCAGACCAGGAGAGTGTGACTGAGACCACATGTAGGGCGGCGGGGGGATTAGGGGGGGTTGTGACAATTTGTGTATCAGGCCGATCAGATGTAAGTGTTGATTCCCGTAGCTAGTTACAGAAGCCTTGTGGCAAAACACAGAGCATGGAGACGGGGATAGTTTACCTAGGCCGCCTTGCTGTCATACTGGACTAGGGGTTTGTTGTACTCACCGCACAGGCCCATGGATGTGGGTTTACTGGTAGAGTTGGATTCAATGATCATCAAAACCAGTGCTGTGAAACCATTGAATCTTTACATCTGATGGAGTGTCAATTAGATACATATTTTCCAGTATCCACAATCTTGTATCCATACTTCCGCACCATCGGCCAGGCGTTCCTCGAGTTCACTACAACCTGTAAGGAGAACAATAGGACAGGTTCATCAACATTAGCCAGAGGTCGGGTCCCATACACATTAGGTTGCTGTCAGTGGGATCCATTAATTACCTACTAAGTATGGAGTGTCGTGACCACCGGTGTATACTGCCGGGCTGAGCTCCCAGGTGTATACTGCCGGGCTGAGCTCCTGGGTGTATACTGCCGGGCTGAGCTCCCGGGTGTATACTCTATATACTATACAATGTTACCACCCCAGAGCAGCCATGAATACTGCCTTGGGCTAATAAAGTAGACGTCTCAGGACGGGCACTGGTGGGATGACATGGGGTCACTTACTTTTCGGTTTAAGCGAATGAATGAGGATATGGTTGGACAGATAGGTGAGCTCCAGAAGAGACAAACACAGGGGCACCGAGCTCTCATTGTCCTGGAAAAAAGAGAGGTGATCAGTGTAAGGAAAGGTGACCGCAGGACCATGGACCAGGACTACCAGCTCCTGACCAAACCTGCCCCCTGTATCTCCATATAACACACGCACACAGCAATGGCTGCCGCAGGAGACATCCAATGGAAGGGGCCACTGACCTGGAATAAACAGCATCATCGGTAATCCTCAATGATGGGCCCCTCCTCTAATGATCCTCAATGATTGGCCCCTCCTCTAATGATCCTCAATCACTGGCCCCTCCTCCAATGATTGGCCCCTCTTCTAAGGATCCCCGATGATTGGCTCTTGCTCTGGTGATCCCCAATGATTGGCCCCTGCTCTGGTGATCCCCAATGATTTGCCCCTGCTCTTGTGATCCCCGATGATTGGCCCTTGCTCTGGTGATCCCCAATGAATTGCCCCTGCTCCTGTGATCCCCGATGATTGGCCCTTGCTCTGGTGATCCCCAATGATTGGCCCCTGCTCTTGTGATCCCCGATGATTGGCCCTTGCTCTGGTGATCCCCGATGATTGTCCCCTGCTCTGGTGATCCCCAATGATTTGCCCCTGCTCCTGTGATCCCCGATGATTGGCCCTTGCTCTGGTGATCCCCAATGATTGGCCCCTGCTCTGGTGATCCCCAATGATTGGCCCCTGCTCTGGTGATCCCCGATGATTGGCTCTTGCTCTGGTGATCCCCGATGATTGGCCCTTGCTCTGGTGATCCACGATGATTGGCCCTGCTCTGGTGATCCCCGATGACTTGCCCTTGCTCTGGTGATCCACGATGATTGGCCCTTGCTCTGGTGATCCCCAATGATTTGCCCCTGCTCTTGTGATCCCCGATGATTGGCCCCTGCTCTGGTGATCCCCGATGATTGGCCCCTGCTCTGGTGATCCACAATGATTGGCCCCTGCTCTGGTGATCCCCGATGATTGGCCCCTGCTCTGGTGATCCACAATGATTGGCCCCTGCTCTGGTGATCCCCGATGATTGGCCCCTGATCATTGTGATCCACGATGATTGGCCCTTGCTATGGTGGATCCCGATGATGGCCCTGCTCTGGTGATCCCCGTATGATTGCCCCCTGCTCTGGTGATCCCCGATGATTGGCCCCTGCTCTGGTGATCCCCGATGATTGGCCCCTGCTGTAGGGGACATCCCCCTGTGAGAATG
>NW_027209575.1:0-17527 GCF_027789765.1 Dendropsophus ebraccatus | reverse complement strand
TTGCAGAAAAGGTCATTTTTTCTCGGTCCCTTTAAGAGGTAGGAGTTAAACAAGCTTAGGTCTGCGGTGCCCAGGGGGGACCCCATCCAGCCCGCACTGAGTTTCATTCCTACCACCTTAGGAAAAAAAGTCATTATTTTGAGGCTTAGAAGTCATTTCTGCAATTCCCATAGAAAATCAACGGCGTCTCTATTCAATTGTGTGGAGCGCATATCAGGTGGGTTTTTCTCTGCCGGCTTAAGAGATACACGTGAAACTAAAGCCGATCCTGGGTGCCTAGGGTGCCTGTCATCCAATCCGCACTGAATTTCATTTCTAGCACATAGCCAAAAAATCGCCCCATTGACTTACATTGGAGTGCAGAAAAGGTCATTTTTCTCGGTCCCTTTAAGAGGTAGGAGTTAAACAAGCTTAGGTCTGCGGTGCCCAGGGGGGACCCCATCCAGCCCGCACTGAGTTTCATTCCTACCACCTTAGGAAAAAAAGTCATTATTTTGAGGCTTAGAAGTCATTTCTGCAATTCCCATAGAAAATCAACTGGCGTCTCTATTCAATTGTGTGGAGCGCATATCAGGTGGGTTTTCTCTGCCGGCTTAAGAGATACACGTGAAACTAAAGCCGATCCTGGGTGCCTAGGGTGCCTGTCATCCAATCCGCACTGAATTTCATTTCTAGCACATAGCCAAAAAATCGCCCCATTGACTTACATTGGAGTGCAGAAAAGGTCATTTTTTCTCGGTCCCTTTAAGAGGTAGGAGTTAAACAAGCTTAGGTCTGCGGTGCCCAGGGGGGACCCCATCCAGCCCGCACTGAGTTTCATTCCTACCACCTTAGGAAAAAAAGTCATTATTTTGAGGCTTAGAAGTCATTTCTGCAATTCCCATAGAAAATCAACGGCGTCTCTAATTCAATTGTGTGGAGCGCATATCAGGTGGGTTTTCTCTGCCGGCTTAAGAGATACACGTGAAACTAAAGCCGATCCTGGGTGCCTAGGGTGCCTGTCATCCAATCCGCACTGAATTTCATTTCTAGCACATAGCCAAAAAATCGCCCCATTGACTTACATTGGAGTGCAGAAAAGGTCATTTTTTCTCGGTCCCTTTAAGAGGTAGGAGTTAAACAAGCTTAGGTCTGCGGTGCCCAGGGGGGACCCCATCCAGCCCGCACTGAGTTTCATTCCTACCACCTTAGGAAAAAAAGTCATTATTTTGAGGCTTAGAAGTCATTTCTGCAATTCCCATAGAAAATCAACTGGCGTCTCTATTCAATTGTGTGGAGCGCATATCAGGTGGTTTTCTCTGCCGGCTTAAGAGATACACGTGAAACTAAAGCCGATCCTGGGTGCCTAGGGTGCCTGTCATCCAATCCGCACTGAATTTCATTTCTAGCACATAGCCAAAAAATCGCCCCATTGACTTACATTGGAGTGCAGAAAAGGTCATTTTTTCTCGGTCCCTTTAAGAGGTAGGAGTTAAACAAGCTTAGGTCTGCGGTGCCCAGGGGGGACCCCATCCAGCCCAGCACTGAGTTTCATTCCTACCACCTTAGGAAAAAAAGTCATTATTTTGAGGCTTAGAAGTCATTTCTGCAATTCCCATAGAAAATCAACTGGCGTCTCTATTCAATTGTGTGGAGCGCATATCAGGTGGGATTTTCTCTGCCGGCTTAAGAGATACACGTGAAACTAAAGCCGATCCTGGGTGCCTAGGGTGCCTGTCATCCAATCCGCACTCAATTTCATTTCTAGCACATAGCCAAAAAATCGCCCCATTGACTTACATTGGAGTGCAGAAAAGGTCATTTTTTCTCGGTCCCTTTAAGAGGTAGGAGTTAAACAAGCTTAGGTCTGCGGTGCCCAGGGGGGACCCCATCCAGCCCGCACTGAGTTTCATTCCTACCACCTTAGGAAAAAAAGTCATTATTTTGAGGCTTAGAAGTCATTTCTGCAATTCCCATAGAAAATCAACGGCGTCTCTAATTCAATTGTGTGGAGCGCATATCAGGTGGTTTTCTCTGCCGGCTTAAGAGATACACGTGAAACTAAAGCCGATCCTGGGTGCCTAGGGTGCCTGTCATCCAATCCGCACTGAATTTCATTTCTAGCACATAGCCAAAAATCGCCCCATTGACTTACATTGGAGTGCAGAAAAGGTCATTTTTTCTCGGTCCCTTTAAGAGGTAGGAGTTAAACAAGCTTAGGTCTGCGGTGCCCAGGGGGACCCCATCCAGCCCGCACTGAGTTTCATTCCTACCACCTTAGGAAAAAAAGTCATTATTTTGAGGCTTAGAAGTCATTTCTGCAATTCCCATAGAAAATCAACGGCGTCTCTATTCAATTGTGTGGAGCGCATATCAGGTGGTTTTCTCTGCCGGCTTAAGAGATACACGTGAAACTAAAGCCGATCCTGGGTGCCTAGGGTGCCTGTCATCCAATCCGCACTGAATTTCATTTCTAGCACATAGCCAAAAAATCGCCCCATTGACTTACATTGGAGTGCAGAAAAGGTCATTTTTTCTCGGTCCCTTTAAGAGGTAGGAGTTAAACAAGCTTAGGTCTGCGGTGCCCAGGGGGACCCCATCCAGCCCGCACTGAGTTTCATTCCTACCACCTTAGGAAAAAAAGTCATTATTTTGAGGCTTAGAAGTCATTTCTGCAATTCCCATAGAAATCAACGGCGTCTCTAATTCAATTGTGTGGAGCGCATATCAGGTGGGTTTTCTCTGCCGGCTTAAGAGATACACGTGAAACTAAAGCCGATCCTGGGTGCCTAGGGTGCCTGTCATCCAATCCGCACTGAATTTCATTTCTAGCACATAGCCAAAAAATCGCCCCATTGACTTACATTGGAGTGCAGAAAAGGTCATTTTTTCTCGGTCCCTTTAAGAGGTAGGAGTTAAACAAGCTTAGGTCTGCGGTGCCCAGGGGGGACCCCATCCAGCCCGCACTGAGTTTCATTCCTACCACCTTAGGAAAAAAAGTCATTATTTTGAGGCTTAGAAGTCATTTCTGCAATTCCCATAGAAAATCAACTGGCGTCTCTAATTCAATTGTGTGGAGCGCATATCAGGTGGATTTTCTCTGCCGGCTTAAGAGATACACGTGAAACTAAGCCGATCCTGGGTGCCTAGGGTGCCTGTCATCCAATCCGCACTGAATTTCATTTCTAGCACATAGCCAAAAAATCGCCCCATTGACTTACATTGGAGTGCAGAAAAGGTCATTTTTTCTCGGTCCCTTTAAGAGGTAGGAGTTAAACAAGCTTAGGTCTGCGGTGCCCAGGGGGGACCCCATCCAGCCCGCACTGAGTTTCATTCCTACCACCTTAGGAAAAAAAGTCATTATTTTGAGGCTTAGAAGTCATTTCTGCAATTCCCATAGAAAATCAACGGCGTCTCTAATTCAATTGTGTGTAGCGCATATCAGGTGGTTTTCTCTGCCGGCTTAAGAGATACACGTGAAACTAAAGCCGATCCTGGGTGCCTAGGGTGCCTGTCATCCAATCCGCACTGCATTTCATTTCTAGCACATAGCCAAAAAATCGCCCCATTGACTTACATTGGAGTGCAGAAAAGGTCATTTTTTCTCGGTCCCTTTAAGAGGTAGGAGTTAAACAAGCTTAGGTCTGCGGTGCCCAGGGGGGACCCCATCCAGCCCCCACTGAGTTTCATTCCTACCACCTTAGGAAAAAAAGTCATTATTTTGAGGCTTAGAAGTCATTTCTGCAATTCCCATAGAAAATCAACTGGCGTCTCTATTCAATTGTGTGGAGCGCATATCAGGTGGATTTTCTCTGCCGGCTTAAGAGATACACGTGAAACTAAAGCTGATCCTGGGTGCCTAGGGTGCCTGTCATCCAATCCGCACTGAATTTCATTTCTAGCACATAGCCAAAAAATCGCCCCATTGACTTACATTGGAGTGCAGAAAAGGTCATTTTTTCTCGGTCCCTTTAAGAGGTAGGAGTTAAACAAGCTTAGGTCTGCGGTGCCCAGGGGGGACCCCATCCAGCCCGCACTGAGTTTCATTCCTACCACCTTAGGAAAAAAAGTCATTATTTTGAGGCTTAGAAGTCATTTCTGCAATTCCCATAGAAAATCAACTGGCGTCTCTATTCAATTGTGTGGAGCGCATATCAGGTGGGTTTTCTCTGCCGGCTTAAGAGATACACGTGAAACTAAAGCCGATCCTGGGTGCCTAGGGTGCCTGTCATCCAATCCGCACTGAATTTCATTTCTAGCACATAGCCAAAAAATCGCCCCATTGACTTACATTGGAGTGCAGAAAAGGTCATTTTTTCTCGGTCCCTTTAAGAGGTAGGAGTTAAACAAGCTTAGGTCTGCGGTGCCCAGGGGGGACCCCATCCAGCCCACACTGAGTTTCATTCCTACCACCTTAGGAAAAAAAGTCATTATTTTGAGGCTTAGAAGTCATTTCTGCAATTCCCATAGAAAATCAACTGGCGTCTCTATTCAATTGTGTGGAGCGCATATCAGGTGGATTTTCTCTGCCGGCTTAAGAGATACACGTGAAACTAAAGCCGATCCTGGGTGCCTAGGGTGCCTGTCATCCAATCCGCACTGAATTTCATTTCTAGCACATAGCCAAAAAATCGCCCCATTGACTTACATTGGAGTGCAGAAAAGGTCATTTTTTCTCGGTCCCTTTAAGAGGTAGGAGTTAAACAAGCTTAGGTCTGCGGTGCCCAGGGGGGACCCCATCCAGCCCGCACTGAGTTTCATTCCTACCACCTTAGGAAAAAAAGTCATTATTTTGAGGCTTAGAAGTCATTTCTGCAATTCCCATAGAAAATCAACGGCGTCTCTAATTCAATTGGGTGGAGCGCATATCAGGTGGGTTTTCTCTGCCGGCTTAAGAGATACACGTGAAACTAAAGCCGATCCTGGGTGCCTAGGGTGCCTGTCATCCAATCCGCACTGAATTTCATTTCTAGCACATAGCCAAAAAATCGCCCCATTGACTTACATTGGAGTGCAGAAAAGGTCATTTTTTCTCGGTCCCTTTAAGAGGTAGGAGTTAAACAAGCTTAGGTCTGCGGTGCCCAGGGGGGACCCCATCCAGCCCAGCACTGAGTTTCATTCCTACCACCTTAGGAAAAAAAGTCATTATTTTGAGGCTTAGAAGTCATTTCTGCAATTCCCATAGAAAATCAATGGCGTCTCTATTCAATTGTGTGGAGCGCATATCAGGTGGGTTTTCTCTGCCGGCTTAAGAGATACACGTGAAACTAAAGCCGATCCTGGGTGCCTAGGGTGCCTGTCATCCAATCCGCACTGAATTTCATTTTTTAGCACATAGCCAAAAAATCGCCCCATTGACTTACATTGGAGTGCAGAAAAGGTCATTTTTTCTCGGTCCCTTTAAGAGGTAGGAGTTAAACAAGCTTAGGTCTGCGGTGCCCAGGGGGGACCCCATCCAGCCCGCACTGAGTTTCATTCCTACCACCTTAGGAAAAAAAGTCATTATTTTGAGGCTTAGAAGTCATTTCTGCAATTCCCATAGAAAATCAACGGCGTTCTCTAATTCAATTGGTGGAGCGCATATCAGGTGGTTTTTCTCTGCCGGCTTAAGAGATACACGTGAAACTAAAGCCGATCCTGGGTGCCTAGGGTGCCTGTCATCCAATCCGCACTGAATTTCATTTCTAGCACATAGCCAAAAAATCGCCCCATTTGACTTACATTGGAGTGCAGAAAAGGTCATTTTTTCTCGGTCCCTTTAAGAGGTAGGAGTAAACAAGCTTAGGTCTGCGGTGCCCAGGGGGGACCCATCCAGGCCCGCACTGAGTTTCATTCCTACACCTTAGGAAAAAAAGTCCTTATTTTTGAGGCTTAGAAGTCATTTCTGCAATTCCCATAGAAAATCATACGGGCGTCTCTAATTCAATTGTTTGGAGCGCATATCAGGTTGGTTTTCCTCTGCCGCCTAAAGAGATACACGTGAAACTAAAGCCGATCCTGGGTGCCTAGGGTGCCTGTCATCCAATCCGCACTGAATTTCATTTCTAGCACATAGCCAAAAAATCGCCCCATTGACTTACATTGGAGTGCAGAAAAGGTCATTTTTTCTCGGTCCCTTTAAGAGGTAGGAGTTAAACAAGCTTAGGTCTGCGGTGCCCAGGGGGACCCCATCCAGCCCGCACTGAGTTTCATTCCTACCACCTTAGGAAAAAAAGTCATTATTTGAGGCTTAGAAGTCATTTCTGCAATTCCCATAGAAAATCAACGGCGTCTCTATTCAATTGTGTGGAGCGCATATCAGGTGGTTTTCTCTGCCGGCTTAAGAGATACACGTGAAACTAAAGCCGATCCTGGGTGCCTAGGGTGCCTGTCATCCAATCCGCACTGAATTTCATTTCTAGCACATAGCCAAAAAATCGCCCCATTGACTTACATTGGAGTGCAGAAAAGGTCATTTTTTCTCGGTCCCTTTAAGAGGTAGGAGTTAAACAAGCTTAGGTCTGCGGTGCCCAGGGGGACCCCATCCAGCCCGCACTGAGTTTCATTCCTACCACCTTAGGAAAAAAAGTCATTATTTTGAGGCTTAGAAGTCATTTCTGCAATTCCCATAGAAAATCAACGGCGTCTCTATTCAATTGTGTGGAGCGCATATCAGGTGGGTTTTCTCTGCCGGCTTAAGAGATACACGTGAAACTAAAGCCGATCCTGGGTGCCTAGGGTGCCTGTCATCCAATCCGCACTGAATTTCATTTCTAGCACATAGCCAAAAAATCGCCCCATTGACTTACATTGGAGTGCAGAAAAGGTCATTTTTTCTCGGTCCCTTTAAGAGGTAGGAGTTAAACAAGCTTAGGTCTGCGGTGCCCAGGGGGGACCCCATCCAGCCCGCACTGAGTTTCATTCCTACCACCTTAGGAAAAAAAGTCATTATTTTGAGGCTTAGAAGTCATTTCTGCAATTCCCATAGAAAATCAACGGCGTCTCTATTCAATTGTGTGGAGCGCATATCAGGTGGGTTTTCTCTGCCGGCTTAAGAGATACACGTGAAACTAAAGCCGATCCTGGGTGCCTAGGGTGCCTGTCATCCAATCCGCACTGAATTTCATTTCTAGCACATAGCCAAAAAATCGCCCCATTGACTTACATTGGAGTGCAGAAAAGGTCATTTTTTCTCGGTCCCTTTAAGAGGTAGGAGTTAAACAAGCTTAGGTCTGCGGTGCCCAGGGGGGACCCCATCCAGCCCGCACTGAGTTTCATTCCTACCACCTTAGGAAAAAAAGTCATTATTTTGAGGCTTAGAAGTCATTTCTGCAATTCCCATAGAAAATCAACGGCGTCTCTATTCAATTGTGTGGAGCGCATATCAGGTGGGTTTTCTCTGCCGGCTTAAGAGATACACGTGAAACTAAAGCCGATCCTGGGTGCCTAGGGTGCCTGTCATCCAATCCGCACTGAATTTCATTTCTAGCACATAGCCAAAAAATCGCCCCATTGACTTACATTGGAGTGCAGAAAAGGTCATTTTTTCTCGGTCCCTTTAAGAGGTAGGAGTTAAACAAGCTTAGGTCTGCGGTGCCCAGGGGGACCCCATCCAGCCCGCACTGAGTTTCATTCCTACCACCTTAGGAAAAAAAGTCATTATTTTGAGGCTTAGAAGTCATTTCTGCAATTCCCATAGAAAATCAACGGCGTCTCTATTCAATTGTGTGGAGCGCATATCAGGTGGGTTTTCTCTGCCGGCTTAAGAGATACACGTGAAACTAAAGCCGATCCTGGGTGCCTAGGGTGCCTGTCATCCAATCCGCACTGAATTTCATTTCTAGCACATAGCCAAAAAATCGCCCCATTGACTTACATTGGAGTGCAGAAAAGGTCATTTTTTCTCGGTCCCTTTAAGAGGTAGGAGTTAAACAAGCTTAGGTCTGCGGTGCCCAGGGGGGACCCCATCCAGCCCGCACTGAGTTTCATTCCTACCACCTTAGGAAAAAAAGTCATTATTTTGAGGCTTAGAAGTCATTTCTGCAATTCCCATAGAAAATCAACGGCGTCTCTATTCAATTGTGTGGAGCGCATATCAGGTGGGTTTTCTCTGCCGGCTTAAGAGATACACGTGAAACTAAAGCCGATCCTGGGTGCCTAGGGTGCCTGTCATCCAATCCGCACTGAATTTCATTTCTAGCACATAGCCAAAAAATCGCCCCATTGACTTACATTGGAGTGCAGAAAAGGTCATTTTTTCTCGGTCCCTTTAAGAGGTAGGAGTTAAACAAGCTTAGGTCTGCGGTGCCCAGGGGGGACCCCATCCAGCCCGCACTGAGTTTCATTCCTACCACCTTAGGAAAAAAAGTCATTATTTTGAGGCTTAGAAGTCATTTCTGCAATTCCCATAGAAAATCAACGGCGTCTCTATTCAATTGTGTGGAGCGCATATCAGGTGGTTTTCTCTGCCGGCTTAAGAGATACACGTGAAACTAAAGCCGATCCTGGGTGCCTAGGGTGCCTGTCATCCAATCCGCACTGAATTTCATTTCTAGCACATAGCCAAAAAATCGCCCCATTGACTTACATTGGAGTGCAGAAAAGGTCATTTTTTCTCGGTCCCTTTAAGAGGTAGGAGTTAAACAAGCTTAGGTCTGCGGTGCCCAGGGGGACCCCATCCAGCCCGCACTGAGTTTCATTCCTACCACCTTAGGAAAAAAAGTCATTATTTTGAGGCTTAGAAGTCATTTCTGCAATTCCCATAGAAAATCAACGGCGTCTCTATTCAATTGTGTGGAGCGCATATCAGGTGGTTTTCTCTGCCGGCTTAAGAGATACACGTGAAACTAAAGCCGATCCTGGGTGCCTAGGGTGCCTGTCATCCAATCCGCACTGAATTTCATTTCTAGCACATAGCCAAAAAATCGCCCCATTGACTTACATTGGAGTGCAGAAAAGGTCATTTTTTCTCGGTCCCTTTAAGAGGTAGGAGTTAAACAAGCTTAGGTCTGCGGTGCCCAGGGGGGACCCCATCCAGCCCGCACTGAGTTTCATTCCTACCACCTTAGAAAAAAAAGGCATTATTTTGAGGCTTAGAAGTCATTTCTGCAATTCCCATAGAAAATCAACGGCGTCTCTATTCAATTGTGTGGAGCGCATATCAGGTGGGTTTTCTCTGCCGGCTTAAGAGATACACGTGAAACTAAAGCCGATCCTGGGTGCCTAGGGTGCCTGTCATCCAATCCGCACTGAATTTCATTTCTAGCACATAGCCAAAAAATCGCCCCATTGACTTACATTGGAGTGCAGAAAAGGTCATTTTTTCTCGGTCCCTTTAAGAGGTAGGAGTTAAACAAGCTTAGGTCTGCGGTGCCCAGGGGGGACCCCATCCAGCCCGCACTGAGTTTCATTCCTACCACCTTAGGAAAAAAAGTCATTATTTGAGGCTTAGAAGTCATTTCTGCAATTCCCATAGAAAATCAACGGCGTCTCTATTCAATTGTGGGAGCGCATATCAGGTGGGTTTTCTCTGCCGGCTTAAGAGATACACGTGAAACTAAAGCCGATCCTGGGTGCCTAGGGTGCCTGTCATCCAATCCGCACTGAATTTCATTTCTAGCACATAGCCAAAAAATCGCCCCATTGACTTACATTGGAGTGCAGAAAAGGTCATTTTTTCTCGGTCCCTTTAAGAGGTAGGAGTTAAACAAGCTTAGGTCTGCGGTGCCCAGGGGGGACCCCATCCAGCCCGCACTGAGTTTCATTCCTACCACCTTAGGAAAAAAAGTCATTATTTTGAGGCTTAGAAGTCATTTCTGCAATTCCCATAGAAAATCAACGGCGTCTCTATTCAATTGTGTGGAGCGCATATCAGGTGGGTTTTCTCTGCCGGCTTAAGAGATACACGTGAAACTAAAGCCGATCCTGGGTGCCTAGGGTGCCTGTCATCCAATCCGCACTGAATTTCATTTCTAGCACATAGCCAAAAAATCGCCCCATTGACTTACATTGGAGTGCAGAAAAGGTCATTTTTCTCGGTCCCTTTAAGAGGTAGGAGTTAAACAAGCTTAGGTCTGCGGTGCCCAGGGGGACCCCATCCAGCCCGCACTGAGTTTCATTCCTACCACCTTAGGAAAAAAAGTCATTATTTTGAGGCTTAGAAGTCATTTCTGCAATTCCCATAGAAAATCAACGGCGTCTCTATTCAATTGTGTGGAGCGCATATCAGGTGGGTTTTCTCTGCCGGCTTAAGAGATACACGTGAAACTAAAGCCGATCCTGGGTGCCTAGGGTGCCTGTCATCCAATCCGCACTGAATTTCATTTCTAGCACATAGCCAAAAAATCGCCCCATTGACTTACATTGGAGTGCAGAAAAGGTCATTTTTTCTCGGTCCCTTTAAGAGGTAGGAGTTAAACAAGCTTAGGTCTGCGGTGCCCAGGGGGGACCCCATCCAGCCCGCACTGAGTTCATTCCTACCACCTTAGGAAAAAAAGTCATTTTTTGAGGCTTAGAAGTCATTTCTGCAATTCCCATAGAAAATCAACGGCGTCTCTATTCAATTGTGTGGAGCGCATATCAGGTGGGTTTTCTCTGCCGGCTTAAGAGATACACGTGAAACTAAAGCCGATCCTGGGTGCCTAGGGTGCCTGTCATCCAATCCGCACTGATTTCATTTCTAGCACATAGCCAAAAATCGCCCCATTGACTTACATTGGAGTGCAGAAAAGGTCATTTTTTCTCGGTCCCTTTAAGAGGTAGGAGTTAAACAAGCTTAGGTCTGCGGTGCCCAGGGGGGACCCCATCCAGCCCGCACTGAGTTTCATTCCTACCACCTTAGGAAAAAAAGTCATTATTTTGAGGCTTAGAAGTCATTTCTGCAATTCCCATAGAAAATCAACGGCGTCTCTATTCAATTGTGTGGAGCGCATATCAGGTGGGTTTTCTCTGCCGGCTTAAGAGATACATGAAACTAAAGCCGATCCTGGGTGCCTAGGGTGCCTGTCATCCAATCGGCACTGAATTTCATTTCTAGCACATAGCCAAAAAATCGCCCCATTGACTTACATTGGAGTGCAGAAAAGGTCATTTTTTCTCGGTCCCTTTAAGAGGTAGGAGTTAAACAAGCTTAGGTCTGCGGTGCCCAGGGGGGACCCCATCCAGCCCGCACTGAGTTTCATTCCTACCACCTTAGGAAAAAAAGTCATTATTTTGAGGCTTAGAAGTCATTTCTGCAATTCCCATAGAAAATCAACGGCGTCTCTATTCAATTGTGTGGAGCGCATATCAGGTGGGTTTCTCTGCCGGCTTAAGAGATACACGTGAAACTAAAGCCGATCCTGGGTGCCTAGGGTGCCTGTCATCCAATCCGCACTGAATTTCATTTCTAGCACATAGCCAAAAAATCGCCCCATTGACTTACATTGGAGTGCAGAAAAGGTCATTTTTTCTCGGTCCCTTTAAGAGGTAGGAGTTAAACAAGCTTAGGTCTGCGGTGCCCAGGGGGGACCCCATCCAGCCCGCACTGAGTTTCATTCCTACCACCTTAGGAAAAAAAGTCATTATTTTGAGGCTTAGAAGTCATTTCTGCAATTCCCATAGAAAATCAACGGCGTCTCTATTCAATTGTGTGGAGCGCATATCAGGTGGGTTTTCTCTGCCGCTTAAGAGATACACGTGAAACTAAAGCCGATCCTGGGTGCCTAGGGTGCCTGTCATCCAATCCGCACTGAATTTCATTTCTAGCACATAGCCAAAAAATCGCCCCATTGACTTACATTGGAGTGCAGAAAAGGTCATTTTTTCTCGGTCCCTTTAAGAGGTAGGAGTTAAACAAGCTTAGGTCTGCGGTGCCCAGGGGGGACCCCATCCAGCCCGCACTGAGTTTCATTCCTACCACCTTAGGAAAAAAAGTCATTATTTTGAGGCTTAGAAGTCATTTCTGCAATTCCCATAGAAAATCAACGGCGTCTCTATTCAATTGTGTGGAGCGCATATCAGGTGGGTTTTCTCTGCCGGCTTAAGAGATACACGTGAAACTAAAGCCGATCCTGGGTGCCTAGGGTGCCTGTCATCCAATCCGCACTGAATTTCATTTCTAGCACATAGCCAAAAAATCGCCCCATTGACTTACATTGGAGTGCAGAAAAGGTCATTTTTTCTCGGTCCCTTTAAGAGGTAGGAGTTAAACAAGCTTAGGTCTGCGGTGCCCAGGGGGGACCCCATCCAGCCCGCACTGAGTTTCATTCCTACCACCTTAGGAAAAAAAGTCATTATTTTGAGGCTTAGAAGTCATTTCTGCAATTCCCATAGAAAATCAACGGCGTCTCTATTCAATTGTGTGGAGCGCATATCAGGTGGGTTTTCTCTGCCGGCTTAAGAGATACACGTGAAACTAAAGCCGATCCTGGGTGCCTAGGGTGCCTGTCATCCAATCCGCACTGAATTTCATTTCTAGCACATAGCCAAAAAATCGCCCCATTGACTTACATTGGAGTGCAGAAAAGGTCATTTTTTCTCGGTCCCTTTAAGAGGTAGGAGTTAAACAAGCTTAGGTCTGCGGTGCCCAGGGGGGACCCCATCCAGCCCGCACTGAGTTTCATTCCTACCACCTTAGGAAAAAAAGTCATTATTTTGAGGCTTAGAAGTCATTTCTGCAATTCCCATAGAAAATCAACGGCGTCTCTATTCAATTGTGTGGAGCGCATATCAGGTGGGTTTTCTCTGCCGGCTTAAGAGATACACGTGAAACTAAAGCCGATCCTGGGTGCCTAGGGTGCCTGTCATCCAATCCGCACTGAATTTCATTTCTAGCACATAGCCAAAAAATCGCCCCATTGACTTACATTGGAGTGCAGAAAAGGTCATTTTTTCTCGGTCCCTTTAAGAGGTAGGAGTTAAACAAGCTTAGGTCTGCGGTGCCCAGGGGGGACCCCATCCAGCCCGCACTGAGTTTCATTCCTACCACCTTAGGAAAAAAAGTCATTATTTTGAGGCTTAGAAGTCATTTCTGCAATTCCCATAGAAAATCAACGGCGTCTCTATTCAATTGTGTGGAGCGCATATCAGGTGGGTTTTCTCTGCCGGCTTAAGAGATACACGTGAAACTAAAGCCGATCCTGGGTGCCTAGGGTGCCTGTCATCCAATCCGCACTGAATTTCATTTCTAGCACATAGCCAAAAAATCGCCCCATTGACTTACATTGGAGTGCAGAAAAGGTCATTTTTTCTCGGTCCCTTTAAGAGGTAGGAGTTAAACAAGCTTAGGTCTGCGGTGCCCAGGGGGGACCCATCCAGCCCGCACTGAGTTTCATTCCTACCACCTTAGGAAAAAAAGTCATTATTTTGAGGCTTAGAAGTCATTTCTGCAATTCCCATAGAAAATCAACGGCGTCTCTATTCAATTGTGTGGAGCGCATATCAGGTGGGTTTCTCTGCCGGCTTAAGAGATACACGTGAAACTAAAGCCGATCCTGGGTGCCTAGGGTGCCTGTCATCCAATCCGCACTGAATTTCATTTCTAGCACATAGCCAAAAAATCGCCCCATTGACTTACATTGGAGTGCAGAAAAGGTCATTTTTTCTCGGTCCTTTAAGAGGTAGGAGTTAAACAAGCTTAGGTCTGCGGTGCCCAGGGGGGGACCCCATCCAGCCCGCACTGAGTTTCATTCCTACCACCTTAGGAAAAAAAGTCATTATTTTGAGGCTTAGAAGTCATTTCTGCAATTCCCATAGAAAATCAACGGCGTCTCTATTCAATTGTGTGGAGCGCATATCAGGTGGGTTTTCTCTGCCGGCTTAAGAGATACACGTGAAACTAAAGCCGATCCTGGGTGCCTAGGGTGCCTGTCATCCAATCCGCACTGAATTTCATTTCTAGCACATAGCCAAAAAATCGCCCCATTGACTTACATTGGAGTGCAGAAAAGGTCATTTTTTCTCGGTCCCTTTAAGAGGTAGGAGTTAAACAAGCTTAGGTCTGCGGTGCCCAGGGGGGACCCCATCCAGCCCGCACTGAGTTTCATTCCTACCACCTTAGGAAAAAAAGTCATTATTTTGAGGCTTAGAAGTCATTTCTGCAATTCCCATAGAAAATCAACGGCGTCTCTATTCAATTGTGTGGAGCGCATATCAGGTGGGTTTTCTCTGCCGGCTTAAGAGATACACGTGAAACTAAAGCCGATCCTGGGTGCCTAGGGTGCCTGTCATCCAATCCACACTGAATTTCATTTCTAGCACATAGCCAAAAAATCGCCCCATTGACTTACATTGGAGTGCAGAAAAGGTCATTTTTTCTCGGTCCCTTTAAGAGGTAGGAGTTAAACAAGCTTAGGTCTGCGGTGCCCAGGGGGGACCCCATCCAGCCCGCACTGAGTTTCATTCCTACCACCTTAGGAAAAAAAGTCATTATTTTGAGGCTTAGAAGTCATTTCTGCAATTCCCATAGAAAATCAACGGCGTCTCTATTCAATTGTGTGGAGCGCATATCAGGTGGGTTTTCTCTGCCGGCTTAAGAGATACACGTGAAACTAAAGCCGATCCTGGGTGCCTAGGGTGCCTGTCATCCAATCCGCACTGAATTTCATTTCTAGCACATAGCCAAAAAATCGCCCCATTGACTTACATTGGAGTGCAGAAAAGGTCATTTTTTCTCGGTCCCTTTAAGAGGTAGGAGTTAAACAAGCTTAGGTCTGCGGTGCCCAGGGGGGACCCCATCCAGCCCGCACTGAGTTTCATTCCTACCACCTTAGGAAAAAAAGTCATTATTTTGAGGCTTAGAAGTCATTTCTGCAATTCCCATAGAAAATCAACGGCGTCTCTATTCAATTGTGTGGAGCGCATATCAGGTGGGTTTTCTCTGCCGGCTTAAGAGATACACGTGAAACTAAAGCCGATCCTGGGTGCCTAGGGTGCCTGTCATCCAATCCGCACTGAATTTCATTTCTAGCACATAGCCAAAAAATCGCCCCATTGACTTACATTGGAGTGCAGAAAAGGTCATTTTTTCTCGGTCCCTTTAAGAGGTAGGAGTTAAACAAGCTTAGGTCTGCGGTGCCCAGGGGGGACCCCATCCAGCCCGCACTGAGTTTCATTCCTACCACCTTAGGAAAAAAAGTCATTATTTTGAGGCTTAGAAGTCATTTCTGCAATTCCCATAGAAAATCAACGGCGTCTCTATTCAATTGTGTGGAGCGCATATCAGGTGGGTTTTCTCTGCCGGCTTAAGAGATACACGTGAAACTAAAGCCGATCCTGGGTGCCTAGGGTGCCTGTCATCCAATCCGCACTGAATTTCATTTCTAGCACATAGCCAAAAAATCGCCCCATTGACTTACATTGGAGTGCAGAAAAGGTCATTTTTTCTCGGTCCCTTTAAGAGGTAGGAGTTAAACAAGCTTAGGTCTGCGGTGCCCAGGGGGGACCCCATCCAGCCCGCACTGAGTTTCATTCCTACCACCTTAGGAAAAAAAGTCATTATTTTGAGGCTTAGAAGTCATTTCTGCAATTCCCATAGAAAATCAACGGCGTCTCTATTCAATTGTGTGGAGCGCATATCAGGTGGGTTTTCTCTGCCGGCTTAAGAGATACACGTGAAACTAAAGCCGATCCTGGGTGCCTAGGGTGCCTGTCATCCAATCCGCACTGAATTTCATTTCTAGCACATAGCCAAAAAATCGCCCCATTGACTTACATTGGAGTGCAGAAAAGGTCATTTTTTCTCGGTCCCTTTAAGAGGTAGGAGTTAAACAAGCTTAGGTCTGCGGTGCCCAGGGGGGACCCCATCCAGCCCGCACTGAGTTTCATTCCTACCACCTTAGGAAAAAAAGTCATTATTTTGAGGCTTAGAAGTCATTTCTGCAATTCCCATAGAAAATCAACGGCGTCTCTATTCAATTGTGTGGAGCGCATATCAGGTGGGTTTTCTCTGCCGGCTTAAGAGATACACGTGAAACTAAAGCCGATCCTGGGTGCCTAGGGTGCCTGTCATCCAATCCGCACTGAATTTCATTTCTAGCACATAGCCAAAAAATCGCCCCATTGACTTACATTGGAGTGCAGAAAAGGTCATTTTTTCTCGGTCCCTTTAAGAGGTAGGAGTTAAACAAGCTTAGGTCTGCGGTGCCCAGGGGGGACCCCATCCAGCCCGCACTGAGTTTCATTCCTACCACCTTAGGAAAAAAAGTCATTATTTTGAGGCTTAGAAGTCATTTCTGCAATTCCCATAGAAAATCAACGGCGTCTCTATTCAATTGTGTGGAGCGCATATCAGGTGGGTTTTCTCTGCCGGCTTAAGAGATACACGTGAAACTAAAGCCGATCCTGGGTGCCTAGGGTGCCTGTCATCCAATCCGCACTGAATTTCATTTCTAGCACATAGCCAAAAAATCGCCCCATTGACTTACATTGGAGTGCAGAAAAGGTCATTTTTTCTCGGTCCCTTTAAGAGGTAGGAGTTAAACAAGCTTAGGTCTGCGGTGCCCAGGGGGGACCCCATCCAGCCCGCACTGAGTTTCATTCCTACCACCTTAGGAAAAAAAGTCATTATTTTGAGGCTTAGAAGTCATTTCTGCAATTCCCATAGAAAATCAACGGCGTCTCTATTCAATTGTGTGGAGCGCATATCAGGTGGGTTTTCTCTGCCGGCTTAAGAGATACACGTGAAACTAAAGCCGATCCTGGGTGCCTAGGGTGCCTGTCATCCAATCCGCACTGAATTTCATTTCTAGCACATAGCCAAAAAATCGCCCCATTGACTTACATTGGAGTGCAGAAAAGGTCATTTTTTCTCGGTCCCTTTAAGAGGTAGGAGTTAAACAAGCTTAGGTCTGCGGTGCCCAGGGGGGACCCCATCCAGCCCGCACTGAGTTTCATTCCTACCACCTTAGGAAAAAAAGTCATTATTTTGAGGCTTAGAAGTCATTTCTGCAATTCCCATAGAAAATCAACGGCGTCTCTATTCAATTGTGTGGAGCGCATATCAGGTGGGTTTTCTCTGCCGGCTTAAGAGATACACGTGAAACTAAAGCCGATCCTGGGTGCCTAGGGTGCCTGTCATCCAATCCGCACTGAATTTCATTTCTAGCACATAGCCAAAAAATCGCCCCATTGACTTACATTGGAGTGCAGAAAAGGTCATTTTTTCTCGGTCCCTTTAAGAGGTAGGAGTTAAACAAGCTTAGGTCTGCGGTGCCCAGGGGGGACCCCATCCAGCCCGCACTGAGTTTCATTCCTACCACCTTAGGAAAAAAAGTCATTATTTTGAGGCTTAGAAGTCATTTCTGCAATTCCCATAGAAAATCAACGGCGTCTCTATTCAATTGTGTGGAGCGCATATCAGGTGGGTTTTCTCTGCCGGCTTAAGAGATACACGTGAAACTAATGCCGATCCTGGGTGCCTAGGGTGCCTGTCATCCAATCCGCACTGAATTTCATTTCTAGCATACATAAAATCGCCCAGACAACTTACTTTGCTTAAAGTCACGTCATCTCGGTCACCAAGGCTAGAGGAGGCAGGTAACCCAAGGGGGGAACATCCAGTCCGATGGGAAGCTTCCTACACCAGTAAAAA
>NW_027209574.1:0-17606 GCF_027789765.1 Dendropsophus ebraccatus | reverse complement strand
AAGAAGTCGGCCCTTGAAGCCTTGCTTAATCATTGTCTCCCTTGTTGCAACGACACTTATGAAGGTTGTTATGTCGATTTTTGATACGGAAGGAATATCTTAAAGGAAACTAAACTATAGCCTCTGGCCTTATAAGTACACTAACCTAGCTAGTATCCATTCCTAATCCTTTCTCTTTTTCGTTTCCACCCTCCCAACCTTATCCTTATATAACTATAAGGTCTATCTCTATCCCCGTTTGGGGTAAGACCATTCTGGGGCGTTTGCTAGTATATCGATACTATATTAGTGGGGGCATACCAAGACAGGCGATATAAGATACCTATTGATAGGACTATGCACGTAATGAATAGTAAGTTGCTTTTGTCGTCCCTTCATGTCCCCTTTAAACCCCCTATCCCATCCTCCCCTACCAACACTTCATTCCCCCACTCCCCCCCCCCCCTCCCCTTCTTTTACTTAGCCTCTCCCCATCAATACACCCCAAAGATAAAACTGTTGCTTTCATACGATTATTACGGTGTTTCTTTTTTTTTTTTTCTTAACCCTTTATTTCGTTAATAAAAACTAAATTTGTTAGAAAATCAACGGCGTCTCTATTCAATTGTGTGGAGAGCATATCAGGTGGGTTTTCTCTGCCGGCTTAAAAGATACACATGAAACTAAAGCCGATCCTGGGTCCTAGGGTGCCTGTCATCCAATCCGCACTGAATTTCATTTCTAGCACATAGCCAAAAAATCGCCCCATTGACTTACATTGGAGTGCAGAAAAGGTCATTTTTCTCGGTCCCTTTAAGAGGTAGGAGTTAAACAAGCTTAGGTCTGCGGTGCCCAGGGGGGACCCCATCCAGCCCGCACTGAGTTTCATTCCTACCACCTTAGGAAAAAAAGTCATTATTTCGAGGCTTAGAAGTCATTTCTGCAATTCCCATAGAAAATCAACGGCGTCTCTATTCAATTGTGTGGAGCGCATATCAGGTGGGATTTTCTCTGCCGGCTTAAGAGATACACGTGAAACTAAAGCCGATCCTGGGTGCCTAGGGTGCCTGTCATCCAATCCGCACTGAATTTCATTTCTAGCACATAGCCAAAAAAATCGCCCCATTGACTTACATTGGAGTGCAGAAAAGGTCATTTTTTCTCGGTCCCTTTAAGAGGTAGGAGTTAAACAAGCTTAGGTCTGCGGTGCCCAGGGGGGACCCCATCCAGCCCGCACTGAGTTTCATTCCTACCACCTTAGGAAAAAAAGTCATTATTTTGAGGCTTAGAAGTCATTTCTGCAATTCCCATAGAAAATCAACGGCGTCTCTAATTCAATTGTGTGGAGCGCATATCAGGTGGTTTTCTCTGCCGGCTTAAGAGATACACGTGAAACTAAAGCCGATCCTGGGTGCCTAGGGTGCCTGTCATCCAATCCGCACTGAATTTCATTTCTAGCACATAGCCAAAAAATCGCCCCATTGACTTACATTGGAGTGCAGAAAAGGTCATTTTTTCTCGGTCCCTTTAAGAGGTAGGAGTTAAACAAGCTTAGGTCTGCGGTGCCCAGGGGGGACCCCATCCAGCCCGCACTGAGTTTCATTCCTACCACCTTAGGAAAAAAAGTCATTATTTTGAGGCTTAGAAGTCATTTCTGCAATTCCCATAGAAAATCAACGGCGTCTCTAATTCAATTGTGTGGAGCGCATATCAGGTGGGTTTTCTCTGCCGGCTTAAGAGATACACGTGAAACTAAAGCCGATCCTGGGTGCCTAGGGTGCCTGTCATCCAATCCGCACTGAATTTCATTTCTAGCACATAGCCAAAAAAATCGCCCCATTGACTTACATTGGAGTGCAGAAAAGGTCATTTTTTCTCGGTCCCTTTAAGAGGTAGGAGTTAAACAAGCTTAGGTCTGCGGTGCCCAGGGGGGACCCCATCCAGCCCACACTGAGTTTCATTCCTACCACCTTAGGAAAAAAAGTCATTATTTTGAGGCTTAGAAGTCATTTCTGCAATTCCCATAGAAAATCAACGGCGTCTCTATTCAATTGTGTGGAGCGCATATCAGGTGGGTTTTCTCTGCCGGCTTAAGAGATACACGTGAAACTAAAGCCGATCCTGGGTGCCTAGGGTGCCTGTCATCCAATCCGCACTGAATTTCATTTCTAGCACATAGCCAAAAAATCGCCCCATTGACTTACATTGGAGTGCAGAAAAGGTCATTTTTTCTCGGTCCCTTTAAGAGGTAGGAGTTAAACAAGCTTAGGTCTGCGGTGCCCAGGGGGGACCCCATCCAGCCCGCACTGAGTTTCATTCCTACCACCTTAGGAAAAAAAGTCATTATTTTGAGGCTTAGAAGTCATTTCTGCAATTCCCATAGAAAATCAACGGCGTCTCTATTCAATTGTGTGGAGCGCATATCAGGTGGGTTTTCTCTGCCGGCTTAAGAGATACACGTGAAACTAAAGCCGATCCTGGGTGCCTAGGGTGCCTGTCATCCAATCCGCACTGAATTTCATTTCTAGCACATAGCCAAAAAATCGCCCCATTGACTTACATTGGAGTGCAGAAAAGGTCATTTTTTCTCGGTCCCTTTAAGAGGTAGGAGTTAAACAAGCTTAGGTCTGCGGTGCCCAGGGGGGACCCCATCCAGCCCGCACTGAGTTTCATTCCTACCACCTTAGGAAAAAAAGTCATTATTTTGAGGCTTAGAAGTCATTTCTGCAATTCCCATAGAAAATCAACGGCGTCTCTAATTCAATTGTGTGGAGCGCATATCAGGTGGGTTTTCTCTGCCGGCTTAAGAGATACACGTGAAACTAAAGCCGATCCTGGGTGCCTAGGGTGCCTGTCATCCAATCCGCACTGAATTTCATTTCTAGCACATAGCCAAAAAATCGCCCCATTGACTTACATTGGAGTGCAGAAAAGGTCATTTTTTCTCGGTCCCTTTAAGAGGTAGGAGTTAAACAAGCTTAGGTCTGCGGTGCCCAGGGGGGACCCCATCCAGCCCGCACTGAGTTTCATTCCTACCACCTTAGGAAAAAAAGTCATTATTTTGAGGCTTAGAAGTCATTTCTGCAATTCCCATAGAAAATCAACGGCGTCTCTATTCAATTGTGTGGAGCGCATATCAGGTGGGTTTTCTCTGCCGGCTTAAGAGATACACGTGAAACTAAAGCCGATCCTGGGTGCCTAGGGTGCCTGTCATCCAATCCGCACTGAATTTCATTTCTAGCACATAGCCAAAAAATCGCCCCATTGACTTACATTGGAGTGCAGAAAAGGTCATTTTTTCTCGGTCCCTTTAAGAGGTAGGAGTTAAACAAGCTTAGGTCTGCGGTGCCCAGGGGGGACCCCATCCAGCCCGCACTGAGTTTCATTCCTACCACCTTAGGAAAAAAAGTCATTATTTTGAGGCTTAGAAGTCATTTCTGCAATTCCCATAGAAAATCAACGGCGTCTCTATTCAATTGTGTGGAGCGCATATCAGGTGGGTTTTCTCTGCCGGCTTAAGAGATACACGTGAAACTAAAGCCGATCCTGGGTGCCTAGGGTGCCTGTCATCCAATCCGCACTGAATTTCATTTCTAGCACATAGCCAAAAAATCGCCCCATTGACTTACATTGGAGTGCAGAAAAGGTCATTTTTTCTCGGTCCCTTTAAGAGGTAGGAGTTAAACAAGCTTAGGTCTGCGGTGCCCAGGGGGGACCCCATCCAGCCCGCACTGAGTTTCATTCCTACCACCTTAGGAAAAAAAGTCATTATTTTGAGGCTTAGAAGTCATTTCTGCAATTCCCATAGAAAATCAACGGCGTCTCTATTCAATTGTGTGGAGCGCATATCAGGTGGGTTTTCTCTGCCGGCTTAAGAGATACACGTGAAACTAAAGCCGATCCTGGGTGCCTAGGGTGCCTGTCATCCAATCCGCACTGAATTTCATTTCTAGCACATAGCCAAAAAATCGCCCCATTGACTTACATTGGAGTGCAGAAAAGGTCATTTTTTCTCGGTCCCTTTAAGAGGTAGGAGTTAAACAAGCTTAGGTCTGCGGTGCCCAGGGGGGACCCCATCCAGCCCGCACTGAGTTTCATTCCTACCACCTTAGGAAAAAAAGTCATTATTTTGAGGCTTAGAAGTCATTTCTGCAATTCCCATAGAAAATCAACGGCGTCTCTATTCAATTGTGTGGAGCGCATATCAGGTGGGTTTTCTCTGCCGGCTTAAGAGATACACGTGAAACTAAAGCCGATCCTGGGTGCCTAGGGTGCCTGTCATCCAATCCGCACTGAATTTCATTTCTAGCACATAGCCAAAAAATCGCCCCATTGACTTACATTGGAGTGCAGAAAAGGTCATTTTTTCTCGGTCCCTTTAAGAGGTAGGAGTTAAACAAGCTTAGGTCTGCGGTGCCCAGGGGGGACCCCATCCAGCCCGCACTGAGTTTCATTCCTACCACCTTAGGAAAAAAAGTCATTATTTTGAGGCTTAGAAGTCATTTCTGCAATTCCCATAGAAAATCAACGGCGTCTCTATTCAATTGTGTGGAGCGCATATCAGGTGGGTTTTCTCTGCCGGCTTAAGAGATACACGTGAAACTAAAGCCGATCCTGGGTGCCTAGGGTGCCTGTCATCCAATCCGCACTGAATTTCATTTCTAGCACATAGCCAAAAAATCGCCCCATTGACTTACATTGGAGTGCAGAAAAGGTCATTTTTTCTCGGTCCCTTTAAGAGGTAGGAGTTAAACAAGCTTAGGTCTGCGGTGCCCAGGGGGGACCCCATCCAGCCCGCACTGAGTTTCATTCCTACCACCTTAGGAAAAAAAAGTCATTATTTTGAGGCTTAGAAGTCATTTCTGCAATTCCCATAGAAAATCAACGGCGTCTCTAATTCAATTGTGTGGAGCGCATATCAGGTGGGTTTTCTCTGCCGGCTTAAGAGATACACGTGAAACTAAAGCCGATCCTGGGTGCCTAGGGTGCCTGTCATCCAATCCGCACTGAATTTCATTTCTAGCACATAGCCAAAAAATCGCCCCATTGACTTACATTGGAGTGCAGAAAAGGTCATTTTTTCTCGGTCCCTTTAAGAGGTAGGAGTTAAACAAGCTTAGGTCTGCGGTGCCCAGGGGGGACCCCATCCAGCCCAGCACTGAGTTTCATTCCTACCACCTTAGGAAAAAAAGTCATTATTTTGAGGCTTAGAAGTCATTTCTGCAATTCCCATAGAAAATCAATGGCGTCTCTATTCAATTGTGTGGAGCGCATATCAGGTGGGATTTTCTCTGCCGGCTTAAGAGATACACGTGAAACTAAAGCCGATCCTGGGTGCCTAGGGTGCCTGTCATCCAATCCGCACTGAATTTCATTTCTAGCACATAGCCAAAAAATCGCCCCATTGACTTACATTGGAGTGCAGAAAAGGTCATTTTTTCTCGGTCCCTTTAAGAGGTAGGAGTTAAACAAGCTTAGGTCTGCGGTGCCCAGGGGGGACCCCATCCAGCCCGCACTGAGTTTCATTCCTACCACCTTAGGAAAAAAAGTCATTATTTTGAGGCTTAGAAGTCATTTCTGCAATTCCCATAGAAAATCAACGGCGTCTCTAATTCAATTGTGTGGAGCGCATATCAGGTGGGTTTTCTCTGCCGGCTTAAGAGATACACGTGAAACTAAAGCCGATCCTGGGTGCCTAGGGTGCCTGTCATCCAATCCGCACTGAATTTCATTTCTAGCACATAGCCAAAAAATCGCCCCATTGACTTACATTGGAGTGCAGAAAAGGTCATTTTTTCTCGGTCCCTTTAAGAGGTAGGAGTTAAACAAGCTTAGGTCTGCGGTGCCCAGGGGGGACCCCATCCAGCCCGCACTGAGTTTCATTCCTACCACCTTAGGAAAAAAAGTCATTATTTTGAGGCTTAGAAGTCATTTCTGCAATTCCCATAGAAAATCAACGGCGTCTCTATTCAATTGTGTGGAGCGCATATCAGGTGGATTTTCTCTGCCGGCTTAAGAGATACACGTGAAACTAAAGCCGATCCTGGGTGCCTAGGGTGCCTGTCATCCAATCCGCACTGAATTTCATTTCTAGCACATAGCCAAAAAATCGCCCCATTGACTTACATTGGAGTGCAGAAAAGGTCATTTTTTCTCGGTCCCTTTAAGAGGTAGGAGTTAAACAAGCTTAGGTCTGCGGTGCCCAGGGGGGACCCCATCCAGCCCGCACTGAGTTTCATTCCTACCACCTTAGGAAAAAAAGTCATTATTTTGAGGCTTAGAAGTCATTTCTGCAATTCCCATAGAAAATCAACGGCGTCTCTATTCAATTGTGTGGAGCGCATATCAGGTGGGTTTTCTCTGCCGGCTTAAGAGATACACGTGAAACTAAAGCCGATCCTGGGTGCCTAGGGTGCCTGTCATCCAATCCGCACTGAATTTCATTTCTAGCACATAGCCAAAAAATCGCCCCATTGACTTACATTGGAGTGCAGAAAAGGTCATTTTTTCTCGGTCCCTTTAAGAGGTAGGAGTTAAACAAGCTTAGGTCTGCGGTGCCCAGGGGGGACCCCATCCAGCCCGCACTGAGTTTCATTCCTACCACCTTAGGAAAAAAAGTCATTATTTTGAGGCTTAGAAGTCATTTCTGCAATTCCCATAGAAAATCAACGGCGTCTCTATTCAATTGTGTGGAGCGCATATCAGGTGGGTTTTCTCTGCCGGCTTAAGAGATACACGTGAAACTAAAGCCGATCCTGGGTGCCTAGGGTGCCTGTCATCCAATCCGCACTGCATTTCATTTCTAGCACATAGCCAAAAAATCGCCCCATTGACTTACATTGGAGTGCAGAAAAGGTCATTTTTTCTCGGTCCCTTTAAGAGGTAGGAGTTAAACAAGCTTAGGTCTGCGGTGCCCAGGGGGGACCCCATCCAGCCCGCACTGAGTTTCATTCCTACCACCTTAGGAAAAAAAGTCATTATTTTGAGGCTTAGAAGTCATTTCTGCAATTCCCATAGAAAATCAACGGCGTCTCTATTCAATTGTGTGGAGCGCATATCAGGTGGGTTTTCTCTGCCGGCTTAAGAGATACACGTGAAACTAAAGCCGATCCTAAGGTGCCTAGGGTGCCTGTCATCCATCCGCACTGAATTTCATTTCTAGCACATAGCCAAAAATCGCCCCATTGACTTACATTGGAGTGCAGAAAAGGTCATTTTTTCTCGGTCCCTTTAAGAGGTAGGAGTTAAACAAGCTTAGGTCTGCGGTGCCCAGGGGGGACCCCATCCAGCCCGCACTGAGTTTCATTCCTACCACCTTAGGAAAAAAAGTCATTATTTTGAGGCTTAGAAGTCATTTCTGCAATTCCCATAGAAAATCAACGGCGTCTCTATTCAATTGTGTGGAGCGCATATCAGGTGGGTTTTCTCTGCCGGCTTAAGAGATACACGTGAAACTAAAGCCGATCCTGGGTGCCTAGGGTGCCTGTCATCCAATCCGCACTGAATTTCATTTCTAGCACATAGCCAAAAAATCGCCCCATTGACTTACATTGGAGTGCAGAAAAGGTCATTTTTTCTCGGTCCCTTTAAGAGGTAGGAGTTAAACAAGCTTAGGTCTGCGGTGCCCAGGGGGGACCCCATCCAGCCCGCACTGAGTTTCATTCCTACCACCTTAGGAAAAAAAGTCATTATTTTGAGGCTTAGAAGTCATTTCTGCAATTCCCATAGAAAATCAACGGCGTCTCTATTCAATTGTGTGGAGCGCATATCAGGTGGGTTTTCTCTGCCGGCTTAAGAGATACACGTGAAACTAAAGCCGATCCTGGGTGCCTAGGGTGCCTGTCATCCAATCCGCACTGAATTTCATTTCTAGCACATAGCCAAAAAATCGCCCCATTGACTTACATTGGAGTGCAGAAAAGGTCATTTTTTCTCGGTCCCTTTAAGAGGTAGGAGTTAAACAAGCTTAGGTCTGCGGTGCCCAGGGGGGACCCCATCCAGCCCGCACTGAGTTTCATTCCTACCACCTTAGGAAAAAAAGTCATTATTTTGAGGCTTAGAAGTCATTTCTGCAATTCCCATAGAAAATCAACGGCGTCTCTATTCAATTGTGTGGAGCGCATATCAGGTGGGTTTTCTCTGCCGGCTTAAGAGATACACGTGAAACTAAAGCCGATCCTGGGTGCCTAGGGTGCCTGTCATCCAATCCGCACTGAATTTCATTTCTAGCACATAGCCAAAAAATCGCCCCATTGACTTACATTGGAGTGCAGAAAAGGTCATTTTTTCTCGGTCCCTTTAAGAGGTAGGAGTTAAACAAGCTTAGGTCTGCGGTGCCCAGGGGGGACCCCATCCAGCCCGCACTGAGTTTCATTCCTACCACCTTAGGAAAAAAAGTCATTATTTTGAGGCTTAGAAGTCATTTCTGCAATTCCCATAGAAAATCAACGGCGTCTCTATTCAATTGTGTGGAGCGCATATCAGGTGGGTTTTCTCTGCCGGCTTAAGAGATACACGTGAAACTAAAGCCGATCCTGGGTGCCTAGGGTGCCTGTCATCCAATCCGCACTGAATTTCATTTCTAGCACATAGCCAAAAAATCGCCCCATTGACTTACATTGGAGTGCAGAAAAGGTCATTTTTTCTCGGTCCCTTTAAGAGGTAGGAGTTAAACAAGCTTAGGTCTGCGGTGCCCAGGGGGGACCCCATCCAGCCCGCACTGAGTTTCATTCCTACCACCTTAGGAAAAAAAGTCATTATTTTGAGGCTTAGAAGTCATTTCTGCAATTCCCATAGAAAATCAACGGCGTCTCTATTCAATTGTGTGGAGCGCATATCAGGTGGGTTTTCTCTGCCGGCTTAAGAGATACACGTGAAACTAAAGCCGATCCTGGGTGCCTAGGGTGCCTGTCATCCAATCCGCACTGAATTTCATTTCTAGCACATAGCCAAAAAATCGCCCCATTGACTTACATTGGAGTGCAGAAAAGGTCATTTTTTCTCGGTCCCTTTAAGAGGTAGGAGTTAAACAAGCTTAGGTCTGCGGTGCCCAGGGGGGACCCCATCCAGCCCGCACTGAGTTTCATTCCTACCACCTTAGGAAAAAAAGTCATTATTTTGAGGCTTAGAAGTCATTTCTGCAATTCCCATAGAAAATCAACGGCGTCTCTATTCAATTGTGTGGAGCGCATATCAGGTGGGTTTTCTCTGCCGGCTTAAGAGATACACGTGAAACTAAAGCCGATCCTGGGTGCCTAGGGTGCCTGTCATCCAATCCGCACTGAATTTCATTTCTAGCACATAGCCAAAAAATCGCCCCATTGACTTACATTGGAGTGCAGAAAAGGTCATTTTTTCTCGGTCCCTTTAAGAGGTAGGAGTTAAACAAGCTTAGGTCTGCGGTGCCCAGGGGGGACCCCATCCAGCCCGCACTGAGTTTCATTCCTACCACCTTAGGAAAAAAAGTCATTATTTTGAGGCTTAGAAGTCATTTCTGCAATTCCCATAGAAAATCAACGGCGTCTCTATTCAATTGTGTGGAGCGCATATCAGGTGGGTTTTCTCTGCCGGCTTAAGAGATACACGTGAAACTAAAGCCGATCCTGGGTGCCTAGGGTGCCTGTCATCCAATCCGCACTGAATTTCATTTCTAGCACATAGCCAAAAAATCGCCCCATTGACTTACATTGGAGTGCAGAAAAGGTCATTTTTTCTCGGTCCCTTTAAGAGGTAGGAGTTAAACAAGCTTAGGTCTGCGGTGCCCAGGGGGGACCCCATCCAGCCCGCACTGAGTTTCATTCCTACCACCTTAGGAAAAAAAGTCATTATTTTGAGGCTTAGAAGTCATTTCTGCAATTCCCATAGAAAATCAACGGCGTCTCTATTCAATTGTGTGGAGCGCATATCAGGTGGGTTTTCTCTGCCGGCTTAAGAGATACACGTGAAACTAAAGCCGATCCTGGGTGCCTAGGGTGCCTGTCATCCAATCCGCACTGAATTTCATTTCTAGCACATAGCCAAAAAATCGCCCCATTGACTTACATTGGAGTGCAGAAAAGGTCATTTTTTCTCGGTCCCTTTAAGAGGTAGGAGTTAAACAAGCTTAGGTCTGCGGTGCCCAGGGGGGACCCCATCCAGCCCGCACTGAGTTTCATTCCTACCACCTTAGGAAAAAAAGTCATTATTTTGAGGCTTAGAAGTCATTTCTGCAATTCCCATAGAAAATCAACGGCGTCTCTATTCAATTGTGTGGAGCGCATATCAGGTGGGTTTTCTCTGCCGGCTTAAGAGATACACGTGAAACTAAAGCCGATCCTGGGTGCCTAGGGTGCCTGTCATCCAATCCGCACTGAATTTCATTTCTAGCACATAGCCAAAAAATCGCCCCATTGACTTACATTGGAGTGCAGAAAAGGTCATTTTTTCTCGGTCCCTTTAAGAGGTAGGAGTTAAACAAGCTTAGGTCTGCGGTGCCCAGGGGGGACCCCATCCAGCCCGCACTGAGTTTCATTCCTACCACCTTAGGAAAAAAAGTCATTATTTTGAGGCTTAGAAGTCATTTCTGCAATTCCCATAGAAAATCAACGGCGTCTCTATTCAATTGTGTGGAGCGCATATCAGGTGGGTTTTCTCTGCCGGCTTAAGAGATACACGTGAAACTAAAGCCGATCCTGGGTGCCTAGGGTGCCTGTCATCCAATCCGCACTGAATTTCATTTCTAGCACATAGCCAAAAAATCGCCCCATTGACTTACATTGGAGTGCAGAAAAGGTCATTTTTTCTCGGTCCCTTTAAGAGGTAGGAGTTAAACAAGCTTAGGTCTGCGGTGCCCAGGGGGGACCCCATCCAGCCCGCACTGAGTTTCATTCCTACCACCTTAGGAAAAAAAGTCATTATTTTGAGGCTTAGAAGTCATTTCTGCAATTCCCATAGAAAATCAACGGCGTCTCTATTCAATTGTGTGGAGCGCATATCAGGTGGGTTTTCTCTGCCGGCTTAAGAGATACACGTGAAACTAAAGCCGATCCTGGGTGCCTAGGGTGCCTGTCATCCAATCCGCACTGAATTTCATTTCTAGCACATAGCCAAAAAATCGCCCCATTGACTTACATTGGAGTGCAGAAAAGGTCATTTTTTCTCGGTCCCTTTAAGAGGTAGGAGTTAAACAAGCTTAGGTCTGCGGTGCCCAGGGGGGACCCCATCCAGCCCGCACTGAGTTTCATTCCTACCACCTTAGGAAAAAAAGTCATTATTTTGAGGCTTAGAAGTCATTTCTGCAATTCCCATAGAAAATCAACGGCGTCTCTATTCAATTGTGTGGAGCGCATATCAGGTGGGTTTTCTCTGCCGGCTTAAGAGATACACGTGAAACTAAAGCCGATCCTGGGTGCCTAGGGTGCCTGTCATCCAATCCGCACTGAATTTCATTTCTAGCACATAGCCAAAAAATCGCCCCATTGACTTACATTGGAGTGCAGAAAAGGTCATTTTTTCTCGGTCCCTTTAAGAGGTAGGAGTTAAACAAGCTTAGGTCTGCGGTGCCCAGGGGGGACCCCATCCAGCCCGCACTGAGTTTCATTCCTACCACCTTAGGAAAAAAAGTCATTATTTTGAGGCTTAGAAGTCATTTCTGCAATTCCCATAGAAAATCAACGGCGTCTCTATTCAATTGTGTGGAGCGCATATCAGGTGGGTTTTCTCTGCCGGCTTAAGAGATACACGTGAAACTAAAGCCGATCCTGGGTGCCTAGGGTGCCTGTCATCCAATCCGCACTGAATTTCATTTCTAGCACATAGCCAAAAAATCGCCCCATTGACTTACATTGGAGTGCAGAAAAGGTCATTTTTTCTCGGTCCCTTTAAGAGGTAGGAGTTAAACAAGCTTAGGTCTGCGGTGCCCAGGGGGGACCCCATCCAGCCCGCACTGAGTTTCATTCCTACCACCTTAGGAAAAAAAGTCATTATTTTGAGGCTTAGAAGTCATTTCTGCAATTCCCATAGAAAATCAACGGCGTCTCTATTCAATTGTGTGGAGCGCATATCAGGTGGGTTTTCTCTGCCGGCTTAAGAGATACACGTGAAACTAAAGCCGATCCTGGGTGCCTAGGGTGCCTGTCATCCAATCCGCACTGAATTTCATTTCTAGCACATAGCCAAAAAATCGCCCCATTGACTTACATTGGAGTGCAGAAAAGGTCATTTTTTCTCGGTCCCTTTAAGAGGTAGGAGTTAAACAAGCTTAGGTCTGCGGTGCCCAGGGGGGACCCCATCCAGCCCGCACTGAGTTTCATTCCTACCACCTTAGGAAAAAAAGTCATTATTTTGAGGCTTAGAAGTCATTTCTGCAATTCCCATAGAAAATCAACGGCGGGGCGTGGCTTGGAGCGCTGAGGCCAGCGAGCGCTTAGTGTGACTCCGTGGTCGGCCTCCTTCAAGGACCCACCGCAGCGAGATCCGCTGAGAACATCAGACAGAAAGCAGACGACAAGGAGATGTCGGGGGTAAAAAGTGGAGGCTTACCGGCTGGCAGACGGAGCGTCAGAAGGTGAGCTGCAAGCGAGGAGGCGGCCGCAGCACGGGGACTGTGGCGGCGGCCATCTTGGATAAAAATCACAGAAGACAGAGGCCAGCCAGAGACTGCAGCGGCACCCCTGAAAATCACTGAGCTGCTCACAGTGAGTAAGGAGCCAACGTCGCGCTCCGTAGCACTCAGCATTTAAAGGGAAGGAGAGGAAATTAATGTGGAAAACCCTGGCAATTAATATACAGAATGCTGGACGGCGGCCACCTGGTTGGGCAGAGGAACAGTCCACAATTGTTAAAGGGTGGATTTGGTCTGCAGGTCCCTAAAAAGACACATTACAGTAGTAATGGGACCCTGTCAGATGCATATGCAGCCCACAGATTTGCTTTGACTCCGCATTAAAACAGCGAATGCCCGAGATGGGAGGCCCTGCACATAGTCATTTATACAGTCGGGCCATATGGGGAGGAATACAGAAAAGCTGAAATTCTCTAATACGCTCTGGTTAAAGTGCCTGCCCTCGCCAACTGGGGGGGGGGGGGCCGCCAAAAGCGATTGTATCTCATGGAGTCAGCTTGGCGATATGGATATATCCCATCTCAAGGCGCAATAGCTTCATGGGCCAGAACCCTCGCTCTTTTACTTAAACCTGCCATGTAAGGGGTCTCAGAATCTGATGCTCAGGGGTTATTCAACCCCAATTGACTCAGATAGTAAAAAACAACAAAAAAGAAAGCACGCCCCCGTAAGGAGGAGCTATTGAAAACGCCAAATAAGCTTGAGATGAATAAGCCGTTCTACTCTCTGACTTATCTCATCTGACGAATCCTCGACCTCCTCTGGCCCGACATCCGTATACTCAGCCTGACGACAAATGTGCTATGCACACAGCCGCTTCGGAAATGCTAGAACGTTACAGGGTCATCCTGAGCTGCAGGCGTTGCTGTCGCTGACCCTAATAAGCAGATTGAATAATCTAGGAAAGAACTCAAGACAGCGTGGACAGAGACCTCACTGTGTGCAATAAAGTCATACCCCTGGAGAACAAAACAGTGGGCATTGAAAATCGCAGATTAACAGATGATAAAAAAAGAATTGACCTAAATCCAGACACTCTAAAAATTTCCCAGAAATGATACCCTCGACTAGACCGACGTCGAGACTAGGGCCGTCGTAAAAACATAAGATAGAGGGCTACGCAGAGTAGGTTAAGTCTGCTGCCCTATATGGTGCGTGTCCTTCGTTATTCAATAAAAGATTTGGAAGACCCCTTGAATCCCCACATAGAACTTGTAGGGTTCATCGAGCACTAAAACCAAGGAAAAGATTCAAGCCGCCCAGGATACCATATGCAGAGTGCTTATAACATCACATAAGGAAGACATTATAAAGAGTGCAAGAGAATCCACAAATATTGATTTTGGTGGGTGCTAAGATCCCTTTTTCAGATTTAGCATTACTGACTCTGAGACAAGAGCTACGGCTTCGACACACAACGCAAAATTAAAGGAGCTCAATATTCAATATAAGTGGGGATTCCATCTTTTATCTGTTAGATTCGAGGGAGTACTCGACTAAGAGAACTCCAGACTTGCCCGGAGTTCCTGACAGTGTTAAAGCTTCCAAAATCCTTACCTACACGATGGTGCGATCTTCATGAGACCATGATATCACCTCCGCCTACTACTTCTCGAGATAAAGACCTGACGAACGATGAAAAGGACGTGCACGTCTGCCGCCAATTCCGAAAAGAGAGAGGGAGAGGAAGATGAAGAGGAGTCCACAGCTTGGACGCGTTGAAGGAGTGCCGAGATCTGCTTACCTGACTAAGTTATCTATCATTATTCTTTTTGTTGTTTGCTTTTTTCTTCCTTGAGTACAGCTGATTGGTAGTCCTTATGCAGATAGTGTGTTTGTTTAAACGTCAGTATTAAGGATAGCTCCTATAGTGATAGGGATTTATCTAAATGGAGATGGCTTGATAATATTGATAGCGATCTGGAGCCTCTGCTTGTTGTTTTTAACATATGTTAGATAATTATCATTTTTGCCTTGAGCTCGAGGGTTGCTATCTATACTGGTGATATTTAATGGAATATTTGGATAATGTATTCTTCCAAAGGTTTTATATAGGACTTTTCTAATAATATGTTACTTACATTGCTTTTTTATTCCTCTCTAATGGTATTAGGATGCAGAATAGGCCCTAGACCTTTAGTTCTCACTTAGGCCCTCACGTTCAACTCACCCTCCATAGTTGTCTTGCTTACAAGGACTTATTGACCATTGTCATAAATAGTCCCATCGCGATTTATATCGCTTTTTTTGTTAGTTTAGTTTTTTGCTTTGTCCTTTTCCTCTTTTTAGTTGGTTAACTTATCTGTTTATATTAATTGCACCTTTTATTTTTCTTGAAGTGCTTAATCTTCTCTTTTCTTTTCCTAGTTCCGTCTAGTCCTTCCTCACTCTCATCATCCTGCGGTGTGGTCCGAACAGTCCTTTGGCAACACAGTAGGACATCCTCTGAACGACAAGAACAAGACAACACACAGACATAGACATCCGCCCAATGTAATTTATACCTCTCACAGGCACCATGAAGACCTCACCATCAAACATTAAACGTTACGGGTTTATACACCTAAAGCGCTCAAATATACTATACCACTACATAAAAGATCACATTAGTTATGCTTCAAGAACCCATTTTAAAAACAGACAAACCCCTGACAGGAAAATAGAATATTTCACAAATTGTTTCACGCTAGCCTACTCCCGACAAAAACAAAGTGGTCTCTATAGGCAATCCCTAGAACACTTCCTTGCAAACTAGTAGATGTAAAAATTGATCCTGAGGCCAATATATATTTTATCAATTGCATAATTGCAGAGAGACACCTAACTTAGCAACCTATATGCTCCAAACCAAAATCAGGCAGGCCAAGTTCTTACTGAGGACACTTAAACGCACTACAACTTTTCGCAAAGGGTCAGATACTACTTGAGGGGTTTTAATATTCCTCTGAACCCTCTGGTAGATCATCATCAGGTAAAACACCAATTGCTTTAGAGAAATAAAACGATCCAAAATCCTTGAGGGAGCTAAATTGTATGATTCAATGGGTACTTCGAATGCTACTGGAAGAGTATTATTTTTTTTTCAGCCCCAACCGCCTCATACTCTAGAACTGGAATTATATTTTCACAGCACCTCTTCTTCTTAGTTCAGTTAAAGATGCCACACTAGAATATAGTCCTGTCTGATCATGCCCTGTTTCACACCACTTTGGCCCTTCTCTAAAGAAGCCAGATGCGATATGGAGATTGAATGAGTCTCTGTATATATACTGCTTGTGTTTGCCGACCTCAAAAATACATTTATATTTTTTGAACAGCTCATAAAGGAGATTCTAAACGGCGAGATAGTTTTTAAGTGGGAAGCCTTTAAGGCGGGCAGGGTATTTTTGATTTTCACACGGGGCAAGACTTAAAAAGAGACTGACAAAAGCTGAATGGCCTCTTTATCCAAATTGGAACGCCTTAGAAGCTGTTCATACAAGTCATTGCTGTCCGAGACATTATTATGCTGAATGAACCGCAGTAAATCAATAAAGATATAATGCCACGAGCAGTATAAAAAAGACTGTCCAAATTTGTGGTAAGAGTTTTTATATTTGGAGTAACAGGCCTAGTAGATTTTTTTGGCAAAACGCCCTAAAAAAATAAAAGAATAGCTAATGCCCATACCCTCTATCAAATACAAAAAGGAGTGATAACATTGTTTTAAATAATACTGAGACTTTCAGATACATTTAAAAATTTTTATGATAATTATACCCGCTTCCCAAGAATAACAATCTTCAGATATACTTCGTCCTCTTCTGATTCCGACAGAGTATATCAACAAAACTGGTCTCCCGGAAATACCCTGATGAGAGTATGAATAGATAAGATTTACGTGGTTGAATTAGCAGAAGTCCTTAAAACTTTCAAATGGGAAAATCCCACGGCCCAGATTGCTACCCGCTAAATTTATAAATATTTTAAGATTTCATATCTCCATACTCTAAAGCAGTTAACTCCATTTCCCCATTGCGAAATTTCCTCCATCAGCTTTAGAAGCATTACATTACAAGTAATCCCGAAAGAAGAGCATGACTCTACTCATGTAACAACTATAGGCCGATCTCCTGGCTGAACGTAGACACAAAAATATACTCAAAATCATTGCAATAGACTTGCAAGCCCTGGGTCTCTTAAGCGATCGCAGATCAAGTGGGGATTTATTCAAAACAGAGAAGCAAGGACATACGATTAGAGCGTTTGCTCTTGCTAATACTCACACAACGCAAAACTCGGCAAGTTCTTCTTGCTCTAGATGCCGAAAAGCGTTTGATAGGGTCGATTGGAGGTTCCTTGAGCTCATCGCTCAAGCATTGGACTAGGGCCCAATTTAACATCTAAAATAATGGCCTTATAAATAAACCCCACCTCCTAAACCAAATATGCACATTATCCGGTACAATAAATATTAGATGACCAACGTCGGGATGCCCCCTTTCACCAATACTCTATGTTTTATGCATGAACACATTGATCGCAATAAGAAACAATTCGAACATTAGAGTATTAGGTTAGGGAAAAGACACCATGTCTGCTCAGCCTATGCAGATCTTTCTTCTTTTTTATTACTCCGCGCACACACATCCTTGCCCTCCCTATGGGCCCACCAGATTGAGAATTTTGCTCTTCATAGTAATTATAAAAACTACATGTAACAGAATGTGAGCCTTACCATCGCTTTATCAGATGAGATTATGGAAAAAATTTAATGGAAAATCCCTTTTACTTGGAAGGACAAATGCACTTAACTATTTAGGGACACAAATAGCGACCTCCCCAGAAAATATAATAAAGAGAACTTTGACCCCTTAAATGTTAAAAACTACAAAGTGATATGGGAGGGGGGAAAGAAGGAGTTCTCCTGATAGGAAGGAGTAATATCCTAAAAAGTGAATGTACTACCACGCTTGTTGTATTTATTTCAAAGCGGTACCAAGCAACCTTGAAGCCACCCTCTATCCAGGATGAACTCGACCTTCAC
>NW_027209573.1:0-17612 GCF_027789765.1 Dendropsophus ebraccatus | reverse complement strand
TTATATGTGTCTTCAACTACAGTAGAAGCAAAAAAAAAAAAATAATAATAATATAGAATTATTAGAAAAAAAATAAAAGAACAGAGTTGCAGAATATGAAGCTTTAATAAAAACTGTCATATGGTTGGATTTAAATGAATAGATATATGGAGTATTATTTAAGAATAAGAGCATTTATATAAGAGATGTAGAAGAGAACATTTAGATGTCAAAAATGAACTTGACTGGCAATGTTTGCTAAACCAGACTGGTTTATGTGGGAATGTAGTATTTATGACCTGTGTATGATGACCTGTAGTGTCTGTCAGGTCTTTGCAATATGATCGGTATTAGTGGGGACATCAGATTATTTATAATAAAGAAAGGCTTCTGGGAAAGCATGTTTTGCCAGGTGTTGCTTATGGTGCGTTTACACGTAACGATTATCATGCGAATTTGCGCGATAACGGTCGAATTCGAACGATAATCGCACGTGTAAACGCAGCGAACGATCAAACGACGAACGAGAAATTTTGATCTTTCAACATGTTATCAAATCGTCGTTTGTCTTTCGCAAAAAATTCGCAGATCGTTCCGTGTGAACAGTCGTTCGTCGATTTAACCAATGTGTGAGATAGGCTTAAGCGATCGCAAGACGATTGCAAAACAAATTTTCCGTACGATATATCGTACTGTATAAACGCTGATCGTTATGAAAAAATAATCGTTACTTCGACATCGTTAATCGTACGATCGGGCCAATTATCGTTTCGTGTAAACGCACCATTATCAAGATCAATCTAAAAAACAGATGGCTTTATTAACCCAGTAAAGACAAGCCAATTCTTATTTTTTGCACCACAAATTATACTTTGCAATGACAGACTTAATTTTTGCATAAAGTATGCTGTGAAAACAGAATAATGATGATTATTATATTTTTAAAAATTTGGGTTTGTGTTTACGCCATTTGCCCTACGGTAAAACTGACATGTTATACATGTTCCTCAACATTGACTTCTGGTGGCCTCTGAACTGGGGCATATAGGCAAGCAATTTTATATGCCTCTGCGGCATGTTTATTTACCCCTAAACCCCTTCCTGCATTAGAAAACATACGTAAATATACGTATATAAGTTTTCTTATCAATCAGTGCTGTATTAAGTATACTGCACTGATCTCTATGAGAGATCACTGCAGTAATAATAAAAGTCCCCCATGGGGGACTAAAAATTAAAGTATTAAAAATAAATATAAAGTTTTTCCATTAATAAAAATCCCCTCCCCTAATAATAGTTATAATCAACCCCCTTTTCCCATTTTATAAATATAAATAAATAAATGAACATATTTGGTATCGCCATGTGCATAATCGCCTGAACTAATAAATTATCACATTTCTGATCTCACACATTAAATGGCGTAAGCGCAAAAAACAGCCAAAGTGCAAAATTGCAGATTTTTTGTCACATTAAACACAGAAAATTGTAATAAAAGTGATCAAAAAGTTGCATATACGCAAGCAAGGTACCAAATAGAAAGAGCAGATCATGGCGCAAAAAATGACACCTCAACCAGCCCCATAGACCAAAGGATAAAAGAATTATAAGGATGGGAATAGAGCAATTTTAAACACATTTTGTTTTTTATAAAAGGTTTAAAATTTTTAAAAGCCGTCAGATAAAATGAAAGTCATATAAATAACATATTGTAATCATACTGACTTGTTCAACCCCTTAAGGAGCGGGCCTAAAATGGCCTTAACCCCTTAACGACATCGGGCGTAAACTTACGCCCTCGCGCCCTGGTACTTGGCGCATCAGGGCGTAAATTTACGCCCGATGTTTCCCCGATCGCTGCGTGTTCACACACAGCGGTCGGGGAAGATGGCCTGCTATAAATCATAGCAGGCCATCTTAGCTTCACGGCACGGGGGGTGGTTAACACCCCCCGTGCTTACGATCGCCGCTATAGGCTGATCAATTCAGATCAGCCAATAGCGGCGATCGGAACCTTTCCGGGTCATCGGCGACCCGATGACCCGGAAAAAAATGGCGGTCGGTGCTGTCCGAGGACGGCACCGACCGCCATTACTGTAAAAAGTAATGGTGATCGCCGTGCCACCGGCCCGATCGCCGTGAACGGCCGGCCGGTACCGGCCGGCCATTCACGGCGATCGGGCCGGTGGCACGGCGATCAGAGTCCCACAATATAGTAAATACCTGCCCTGGACCCCTCAGCTAGGCAGCCGAGGGGTCCAGAGCAGGTATTTGTACATTACTCACCTGTCCCGGGCTCCTGATCGGCGTCTTCCGGGTTCGCGGCATCCTCGTCTTCGTTCGGGTCTTCGGCTTCTTCCGTGACGTCACGTTCGGCTTCTTTCGGCTATTTTCGGCTCCAGCGTCGGCTCTTTCCGTATTTTGCGCTCTGCTGCCCTCTAGCGGCTGATATGTGTAATACACTTATCAGCAGCTACAGGGATGTTCAGAATTTTTTATTTTTTTTTTTCAAATTTTTTTTTTCTATTTTCCGCACCCTATCGCCGCTGAGTGTTGATCAGCATCGCACGAAAGTGCGCTGCTAATCAGCAACTCCTCCTTTTTGGCGTAGGGTGTTTTTTTTCTATATTCTACTGCCACGGTCTGCTTATAAGTGCCGGACATAAGTGCGGCATTTATCAGCAACTCCTTTGTTGGCGTAGGTTTTTTTTTTATACTTACTGTAAAAAAACACGTAAAAAACACTACATTACACCACACTACATTGAATAAAGTTTGACACTACACCACTACATACCCCATATACTAATCCCCGTATAAAGATGGCCCCCTGGGTGTTTTCGGCGTCAGAGGGATACGTTATTATTACCTCCGACACCGAAACAGCCAGTGAGGATGAATGGGGGGTCCTTCGTTCCTCCATTCATCCTCATCATCCTCATCCTCCAGTGACGTGTCTGGGGGTAGTGTAGCGTACGCTGCCCCCCAGACACATCTTTTCCGCCAGTACCGTCCCAATAAGAGATGACGGTATGGAGTGAAATTCTACAAACTCTGTGAGCGTACCTTAGGGTACACTTACAGATTTCGGGTACGTGCACACTGCGGAATGGCGAAGGATAACCCTTTGTGCATTCCACAGCTGGCACCCGCCGGCGGACTGATGCAGGCATGTGTCTCCACCCGTGTCATAGAATCCATTCTATGCACGGGCGGATTCCATCGTCCATCCAAAGAATGAACACGTTGGACGGAGAGCGGAATCCGCCCGTGCATAGAATGGAGTCTATGACACGTGTGGAGACGCGCGCCTGCATCAGTCCGCCGGTGGGTGCCAGCTGTGGAATGCACGAAGGGTTATCTGTCGCGATTCCGCAGTGTGCACGTACCCTTAGG
This sequence comes from Dendropsophus ebraccatus, assembly GCF_027789765.1. NCBI lineage: Eukaryota > Metazoa > Chordata > Amphibia > Anura > Hylidae > Dendropsophus > Dendropsophus ebraccatus. The sequence continues at coordinate 14,237 of NW_027209573.1, read as the reverse complement.
GTGTATGAAGGAAGGGACACCCGAATCCAGCCCCCAGATGCCCCCCCCCCTCGGAGTTAGTGGGGAGATCGTCCGGGAACTGATCTTCCCACTGCTGGATAAAGGTCACCACCTGTACGGGGATAACTTTTATACCAGCGCCCCCCTCTTCCGGTCCCTCGCTGCCCGAGCTACTGTAGCTTGCGGCACGATCCGAACATATCAGAAGTAGTAATAGCGCCCTAATATTTAGCAGCCATGGAGCGGACCCAGCGCTTCTGGATATGAAGGATCCCGTATCGCACCAGGGCAACATTTTCCAGGTGACGTCCCCCACACTGGAGAAAGGGAGACCCCAGAAGAAGTGCAGAGTGTGGCGTAACAGGGGGATCAGGAAGGACACCATTTACCAGTGTGACGCCTGTCCTGATCCCCCCGGCCTCTGCATACAGGATCGCTTCAAGGTGCACCACACGTCACTGGGGTTCTACATTATCTAAATTCTGTCCCTTATTCCTATTTCAGGGGTCACGTTGATCCAGGGATTATTCTGATCGCCATTATGGAGTCGGGAAGGAATTTTTCCCTGTGATGAGGCTACTGTCGTCTGCCTCACGAGGGTTTTTTGCCTTCCTCTGGATCAACACAGGTTGAATTTGATGGACACCTGTCATTTTCAACCTTATAAACTAATAATTGGCCTAATACCCCCAAAATAAATTAGAATTGTCCCTTTTCCCCAGCTAAGTAGGTATGGCCGCCATTCCCATTAGAGGATGCCATGATGCAATTACAAAGCCTCTGTGCGGCCAGGACAGTAGAAACCCCCCACAAGTGACCCCATTCTGGAAACTACACCCCATAAGGAATCTAAGAAGGGGGGCAGCGGGGATATGGCCCCCTGGTGACGGCCACATTTGGGACGTGAAAATGAAAAAAATTGTATTTTTTATTTTCTCGGCACATGTTCTACGTAAGTGCCCGTCACCAGTGGGGTCCATATGCTCACTGCACCCCTTAATGGATTCCTTATGGGGTGTAGTTTCCAGAATGGGGTCACTTGTCGGGGGTTTCTACTGTCCTGGCAGCACAGGAGCTTTGTAATTGCGACATGGCCTCCATCCTCCATTCCAGCCTCTAAATGGCGCTCTGTCCCTTTGGTGACTTGCCCTGTGCCCATATGGCACATTATGTCCACATGTGGGGTATTTTCGTACTCAGGGGAAATTACCCTACACGTTTTGTGTTCATTTTCTTTTTTAACCCCTTGTGGAAATGGAAAAAAAATCAAGGCTAGACCAACATTTAGTGTAATTTTTGTAAAATTTTTACTCTAAATCATTAATCTTGTCATGTTTTTTCATTTTCACAAGGGGTTAAAAGATAAAAAAAACATTTAATGTGTAGAGCAATTTCCCCTGAGTTTGGAAATACCCCACATGTGGACATAAAGCGCCATGCGGGTGCAGGGTAAGCCTCCGAAGGGAAGAAGCGCCATTTGGTTTTTGAAGGCTGGATTTGGATGGAATGGATTTCGAGGGGCCATGTTGCATTCAAAAGGCCCCTGTGTTGCCAAGACAGTTGAAACCCCCCACAAGTGACCCCATTATGGAAACTGCACCCCTCAAGGAATGTAACAAGGGGTGTAGTGAGCATATGGACCCCACGGGTGACGGACACAAATGTGGAACAATGTGGCGTGAAAATGAAGTATTACATTTTTTACACTATAATGTTGGTTTAGCCTTGAATATATCATTTTCACAAGGGGTTAAAAGAGGAGAAAAAAAACTAAATGTGTAGCGCAATTTCCCCCGAGTCCGTAAATACCCCACATGTGGACATAAAGCGCCATGCGGGTGCAGGGCAAGCCTCCGAAGGGAACGAACAGCATTTCGTTTTTGAAGGCTGGATTTGGATGGAATGGATTTTGAGGGGCCATGTTGCATTCAAAAGGCCTCTGTGTTGCCAAGACAGTTGAAACCCCCCACAAGTGACCCCATTATGGAAACTACACCCCTCAGGGAATGTAACAAGGGGTGTAGTGAGCATATTGACCCCACTGGTGACGGGCACAAATGTGGAACAATGTGGCGTGAAAATGAAATATTACATTTTTTACACTATAATGTTGGTTTAGCCTTGAATTTATCATTTTCACAAGGGGTTAAAAGAGAAAAAAACACACAATATGTGTAGAGCAATTTCCCCCGAGTCCGTAAATACCCCACATGTGGACATAAAGCGCCATGTGGGCGCAGGGCAAGCCTCCGAAGGGAAGGAGCGCCATTTGGATTTTGGAGGTTGGATTTGGCTAGAATGGATGATGAACGCCATGTCACATTTACAGAGCCCTCCTGCTGCCAAAACACTGGAAACCCCCCACAAGTGACCCCATTCTGGAAACTGCACCCCTCAAGGAATCTAACAAGGGGTGCAGTGAGGATATGGACCCCTTGATGACGGGCACATTTGTGCCATGAAAGTGAAAAAATGAAATTTTTCCCTTTCACGTCACATTGTTCCACATTTGTGCCCGTCACCAGTGGGGTCCATATGCTCACTGCACCCCTTGTTAGATTCCTTGAGGGGTGTAGTTTCCAGAATGGAATCACTTGTGGGGGGTTTCCAGTGTTTTGGCAGCACGAGGGCTCTGTAAATGCGACATGGCCCTTGAAATCCTTTTCAGTGAAATTCAGCTTCCAAAAGCCAATTGGCGCTCCTTCCCTTTGGAGGCTCGTCCTGCGCCCCCTTGGCACTCTATCGCCACATGTGGGGTATTTCTGTACTCGGGAGAAACTGCGCTACACATTTTTTGTCTTTTTTTGCCTCTTATCCCTTTAAGAAAATGAAAAATTGAAGGCTAGAACAACGTTTTAGTGTAAAAAATAAATTTTTCTTTTTTCACGCCATATTGTTCGGAAAATCTGTGAAGCACCTGTGGGGTCCAGATGCTCACCGCACCCCTTGTTACATTCCTTGAGGGGTGTAGTTTTCTAAATGGTGTCCCTTTAGGGGTGTTTTTTAGGTTTTGACACCCCAGAGCCTCTGCCAACCTGAAGTGGTACAGTCAAAAATGACCAAATATAACGGAGGCGTTGAAATTCACTAGGCGCTCCCTTATATCTGAGGCTTGTGGTTGCGTCAAATAGCGCAATAGGGCCACATATGGGGTATTTCTATAAACTGCAGAAACGGGGCAATAATTATTGGGGTGCATTTCTCTGGTAATAGGTTTATAATTATGAAAAATATTGGATTACAATAAAATCTCTGCACAGAAAATTAAAATTTTCAAATTCCTTACACACTTGGCTTTTATTTCTGTGACTCCCCTAAAGGGTTTAAACACTTTATGGATATGCTTTTGCAGAGTTTGGGGGGTGCAGTTTCTGAAATGGGGTGCTTTGTGGGGCTTTCTAACATACAGGCCCCTCAAATACACTTTAAACCTGAACAGGTCCCTAAAAATATCTGATTTTGAAATTTTACTGAAAATTTGGAAATTTGCTGCTAATGTTTTAAGCTTCCTATCGTCTAAAAAAAATGAAAGATAGTTTAATAAATGCCGCCAACATAAAGTAGACATGTTGCTAATGCTATTTAATATATAATTTATGTGGTATAACCACTTTCTGTATACGCAAAGAAGTTTCAAAGTTGGAAAAATGCATTTTTTCACATTTTTTCACCTTATTTGGGTTTTTTTCATAAAGATTTGTTATGAGTATCGACTCCAATTTACCAGAAATGTAAAGTACAATATGTCACGAGAAAACAATCTCAGAATCAGCCGGATAGGTAAAAGCATCCCGAAGTTATTAATGACTAAAGTGACACTGGTCATATTCATAAAATTTGTCTCTGTCATTAAGGCCATTTCAGGCTCTGTCCTTAAGGGGTTAAGGACCGAGCCAAATGTCCCTTTTGTGTTTTTGTTTTTTCCTCCTCGCCTTCTAAGACCCATAACTCTTTTATTTTTCCACCTACACGGCCATGTTAGGGCTTTTTTTTTCTAGGAACTTTCAATCTTTCATCTTTCAATCTGCCATAAAATGAATGACAAAACCACCAAAATATTATTTATGGGGTAAATTTGGGTCAAAAAGTGTGATTCCGTAATGCACTTAGCGGTAAAACTGGCATTTTTACTTTATTCTATAGGTCAGTCTGAACACGCATGTTTACTAGGTTTTCCAACGTTTACTATTTTTATCAGCAGTAAAACTTTTTTTTTTTTGCAAATAGGTGTATTTAAAATGGCCCTATTGTGACTCTTATAGCACTTTTATTTTTTTCCCCTACAGGGTTGTAGGGGGTGTAATTTTTTGTGCCATGATCTTTAGTTTTTATTAGTAACAGGTTTTTTTTTAGATCAGACTTATTGATCACTTTTTATTATTTTTTTGTATTCCTAAAATGTAATTTAAAAAAAGCAATCTTTTCGTTTTATGCCGCTTTTTGTTCACCCCATTAACCGAGCGGGAATAATATTGTTTTATTTTGATAAATCGGACGATTACACACGCTACGGTATATTATATGTTAATTAACTTTATTATTTTTATGTGTTTTATGTATAAAATGGGAAGGGGAGATGATTTTCACTTTTATTGGGGGAGGGGCTTTGGGACATTTTTTAAAACTTTTATTAATTTTTTTTTTTTTACACTTGTTAAGTCCCCTTAGGGGACTTTTACATCAATACATTAGATTTCATACACTGATCACTGCTATGCGATAGCATAGCAGGGATCAGTGTTATTGGTGATCTTTTGATAGAGCCTGACTGTGGCCTATGGCAGACTCCATCAGAAGATCTGACTGCACGGAGGTAAGGAGTAGACTTCCGGCAGTCTGGCTCTGCAATCGGGACCCCCAAAGACACTCTGCGAAATGCTCCTGTCACTTACCCCTAAAGCTCCTGAGCCCGCTCCATAGCCCAGGACCCTGGCAGGGCGTACATTTACGTCCTCCTGCCTTAAGGCCCAGGCAGTGGGGGCGTAAATGTAGTTCTTAAGGGGTTAACATATATAACATGTCAGTTTTACTATAGAACAAACGGCGTCAACACAAAACCCCTCAAAATGAAAACAAAGTCCTTTTCCTTTTTTTTCAATTTCACTGCACAAGTAATTTTTTTCTGGTTTCACAGCTTACTTTATGGAAAAATTAAGTCTGCCATTTTAAAGTACAGTTGGTGTCACAAAAATAAGGGCTCAAGTGGGTCTGTAGGTGAAAAAAAGCAAGCGCTATGGCCTTTAAACACAGAGAGGAAAAAAAAATAATTGCAAAAATGAAAATCAGCCTGCTCCTGAAGGGGTTAAAAGAGTTTGCCACTTAATAGTAAAATTGTTTTGTGTGTAGTAAAGTGTATACACATTACTTACTTACACCTAAAAGAGCTAAAATAAGACTTCCCTCCTCCGTGCTGTTCTACTCTGTACCGAATCTGTCCATAAGATGGCTGACATGGAGGAGCATGTGACAATGCCCCGCCCCCAGTGTCCTCCATAGGCTTATACAGGCTCAGTGGTGGACAGAAGCTGATTATAATAGGTCCGTTTCGGGCGGTAGCCCGGAGCCCTGAGCTCTTGGGGGGCCCATGGCCACCCAAAAAGACTTAAACTTTAAGTGGTATATTGTCTCCTGGCTACATTTCTGCCATGATTTGAAAAAAAACCCTGCTTTTACCCCAATTTTGCACAAATCATGCATCATGGCATTATCTATCCTGGACTATGAACACTACGCTAGTGCTGCCATAGTTGGGGGGGGGGGCAGGCTTGGTGAACAACCCGGGGCCTATGGTAAAGTTAATCTGCCCCTGGTGGTGGACACTTGGGGATGGGGCCTGGTCTTATTGACAGCCTCACCACGGAGCAGGGAAGCACAGCCTGGAGGAGGGGAGTCTGATTTTAGCTCTATGAGGTACACAGGGAGCTACTGTACATATATACAGTGAGTATACTTACTAATACTGCAAACTGAACAAATTTACTATGTAGTGGCCAATCCCCTTAAAGCGACTCTGTACCCACAATCTGTCCACCCAAACCACTTCGGATAGCTGCTTTTAATCCAAGATCTGTCCTGGGGTCCGTTCGGCAGGTCATGCAGTTATTGTCCTAAAAAACAGCTTTTAAACTTGCAGCCCTGTGCCAAACGGTCGTGGCCTAGAGTATCTGTGCCCTAACATTGCACCACCCCTCCATCCCTCCTCCCCACCCTCTTCATCATTAGGAATGCCACTGGCAGTATTTTTCCTATTCTTCTGCAGTGAACACTGCACAGGTGCCTTAACGATCCAGCCCATGTGCCGTTTTCTCACAGGTGATGAATAGGAGGAAATCGGCCTGGGGCATTGCTAATGATGAAGATGTTTTTTAGGACAATAACTGCATCACCTGCCGAACGGACCCCAAGACAGATCTTGGATTAAAAGCAGCTATCGGTTTGGGGGGGTTAGATTGTGGGTACAGAGTCGCTTAAAGTAACAATAATTCATAAAGTTCAAATTTCATAAAAATCTAATTTCTAAAGAAGCTTTATTTATTTTAGAATAGTTATCTACAGATATACATATATATATATATATATATATATATATATATATATATATATATATATACACACATATTATTCTAAACTCATAGGGGGCATTTTTGAAAGGGTGTAAATATACACCTGGTGTAAACTGCCCACAGCAACCAATCAGCTTTCAGCTCTGGAATAATAAAAGAGGAGCTGTGATTGGTTGCTGTGGGCAGTTTACACCAGGTGTATATTTACACCCTTTCATAAATCTCCCCCATAATGTTTGCCACCTAGATTTGCAGTTTCCATGGGAAGGAATTTCAGCATCTACATTCTTTATTCTTTGAGTCTGAACAGAAGTCAGCACTGAATACTCAAAACATGAATTTTAAAAGGCAGGAACAACATTTAATTCTAAGGTAGCTTATATAAAGCCTCAATTGGAATGCCTGTAGTGTAAGTTACTTTTATGCCATTGTACACATTGAAAATAATACACATAGAGAGACATTTACTATGGAGTCTAATGTGTGCAACTATTCTAATGGGGATTGGTGTGTACTAGAGATGAGCGAATACGATTTGATTAAGATGGTATTCGATCAAATATTGCGGTATTCGAAAGATTCGAATTCAATCAAGTAGTGTGACGAATACGCGGGAAACATTCAAAAGCCCTCCCATCGCACTTGGCGCTTTTTAAAATCCAATCACCATGCAGGGAGGCTGTGAGGGACCCTGGGAGTACGCACGCAGCGCGAAAACGGCGTCTACTCTCATTGGATGGCTGAACCACAGAGGAATGGAGAGAGGTAAGAGCTTGTACACACTTGTGTTGCTTGGCGTCCACTTTTTCCGCCGGTGGCGCCTGCGGGGTTTGGGGTGCCCTTTTGGGTCTGGTCCTGTGACAATGGGGTTGCAGGGCCATTCCGTGGCCCCTCTTCTCTGCCTGCGCACGTTTTGCGGGGATTGTGGTCGCTGACCGGCACAGTGATGAGGTTTGGTTAGGGACTCATGTGTATCAGAAGACCTGCACGTGGTACATGAGGCAATATGGTTTGGCCAAATTATATACTAACTTCTGATGTTGGTTTTAAATGTAGCTGAACAAGCTTTCGTGTCAGCCATGGGTGCGATGTGCAGCCATTTCTGTCTTTTTGGCTTGTGCATATTTTATGTATTCTGTCCCTTTTTTCATTGTGGCTAGCACTCGTGCTGTGTAAGACCCATGTGATCCAATTTAGCAGGAAGCACCTGTGTACATAAGGGGAGGATCTCCTAGTATTCTCCCATTCTACCTGCAGAGGAATGGAGAGAGGTAAGAGCTTGTACACACTTGTGTTGCTTGGCGTCCACTTTTTCTGCCGGTGGTGCCTGCGGGGTTTGGGGTGCCCTTTTGGGTCTGGTCCTGTGACAATGGGGTTGCAGGGCCATTCCGTGGCCCCTCTTCTCTGCCTGCGCACGTTTTGCGGGGATTGTGGTCGCTGACCGGCACAGTGATGAGGTTTGGTTAGGGACTCATGTGTATCAGAAGACCTGCACGTGGTACATGAGGCAATATGGTTTGGCCAAATTATATACTAACTTCTGATGTTGGTTTTAAATGTAGCTGAACAAGCTTTCGTGTCAGCCATGGGTGCGATGTGCAGCCATTTCTGTCTTTTTGGCTTGTGCACACCTTGAATATTTAATAATTGACTTCCACCTCTCAACCTCAGAGGCCCTTTCAACCTAGCCAGGAAGAGATCTTTGAGCAGGGAGAGATAGGATTTAGTAGTGTTTTGGTTAGGCAGGATTACTACTGAACCCAAAAGTCCTTTTTTAGGGCTAAGATCCAGCGAAAAAGGTAATCTTTGAATCCAAAGCACTTCTCAGTGCTAAGACATAGATGATATAACAGCAGCAGCAGCATCAGCAGCTGTATTCATTCCAGTACCCTGTGTGTACAAGTGACTTATGTTGTCCCTGGTTTAGCCCACTAAGGGCACGTAAACGTTATACATATTGTGCCAGTTGCCAAGTAAAAGGCATGTGATACCTTATTGTGCCAGTTGTCCAGTAAAAGGCAAGTAATACCTATTGTGCCAGTTGTCCAGTAAAAGGCAAGTAATACCTATTGTGCCAGTTGCCCAGTAAAAGGCAAGTGATACCTATTGTTCCAGTTGCCCAGTAAAAGGCAAGTGATACCTATTATGCCAGTTGCCTAGTAAAAGGCAAGTGATACCTATTGAGCCAGTTGCCCAGTAAAAGGTATGTGATACCTATATTGCCAGTTGCCTAATCTCCGCTCTGCTGCGGCCTAGCGTTCGTACAGCGTAATGCATGATACGCGCAAATAACGTGACGCTCTATGGACGCACATTGGAATCATTTATGTAACACTGTGCACGAAATACGAAGAAAATGTGTGAACATTGCCGTAAACATTCGTAAAGCGTGCGCAAATATTTTTCCTTCGCAACTGCGGAGAATGGCATTATACTGAGATTTTGGGGTGTTGGGTGCACCCAGGCATGCTCCCCCTGATGTCACAGTGTCACTCCGGAGGTGGTGGCATTGTTTAGGGAGGTTTCATGGGGGACTTGGTGACCTCCTAGTGGTCGAATTTGGATTTCCAAGTGCCTTGAATTTTTTTCCCATAGACTATAATGGGATCGATAATATTTGTTTGAATAGTCGAATATCGGTGCCGATTCGATTAAAATTTTCGAAAGTCGAATATTTCACTACTCATTTCTAGTGTATACTTTGTTCCAATATCTTGTGACTGATTTATTACCATGTAGCACTGCCATAGTAAATGTATCTAAGTAAAAAGTTGCAAAAAAAGTTGCACAAAAAGTCGCAAAAATGCAAAAATTGCGCAAACATATTCACCTGGTGCTGACCAGACGTAAGCCTGCATCTGTTTGTGCGACTTTTTAACAAGTCGCAAATGATAAATTGGGGGTTAATCTCGGATTATGTAAACTTTTGGGTGAATACTCAAAACAGGCAGATTAAAAAAAAGTCGCATCTAAAAAATATTCGCCTGTCGAATGTTGGTTCATAAATAAAACTTAGAACAAAACTGGGCGAAAAATTAAAATATTCACCTAAAAATAGGCGCAAAGCCCTTGATAAATTTCCACCATAATGCTTTGGGAAAATGTGTCATATTAGGTTAGAGGTTCTAGTTTTTTATTTAAGTTAGGTCACCCAGATTAGAAGGTGACCCATTGTACCCTAGATAGAGCTAAAATATAAAATTTTATAATCCGATTACTGCATAAAAATGTTGCTTCTACACACCTTTTCAGTTACTTCCACACTTGCTAATTTGTTTCTCTATTCTATGTATTAGTTTTCTGCTTGCTCTATATAGTATGCCTTCGTTGTACATTTGAAAGCAGGCTATTTTAATCAAACAAACCTTAAAAGTGTTTTCACACAAAGATTAGGAAAAAATGTTATAAATTGGAAGTTAGCATTTAAATATCTTGTGGACGTGGCATTGTTAACATATAATTTTGTTAATATTGTTTAGAGATAAGTGAAGCAGTCAAAATTTTGCTTTGCAGGGTTCGTGAATATTTGGTCGGATTCACGAATAGCATGCAAACAAATCTCAGTAAAACGGCCAAGTCATTGTAGCTACAATAGTCGAACGATTACAGAGTAATGTTTTGTTTAACAGCTATTGTTTTTACAGTGTCAAAAATTGGAAAATGTAACATTTAAAAAAATGTCAATCAGCCAGTTGATCATTCAATTTTCACCCTTGACAGCAGTGGAGATTGGTGGATGAGCAGAGTAAAATCTATAAACTTTCTAACAAACCATTTACCACCATCCAATCCCCCTTTAAGTACCCTTTAACCTCCCCTGTGGGAAGCAAGAGAGCTTCTGTCAAGCCTAGCACTCCCCCCAGAGTCTCAGCCGCTGTACTCTGAAGATCTTTTGGAGGAATGTCAGGACAATCAGCAACTGAAAGGCAACATTGAGATTTCAGGAGTCTCTAGGCCACAAAGCAGTCAGTAGAGCGGGGGTGTGGGGGTGGGGTGAGTTGGGGGGCTTAGGCTATGACAAAAGTATGGGATCACACCACTTGCCACTGGAAGAAGAGAGCTTAGGAGAGGATAACTTTGTCCCAGACTACGATGATGATGTAGCAGACTCTATGTGAAATCTCGGTCATCATCATCATCAGGGGATGAGGATGTATTTGTTCCACCGAGCCAGTATCAGGTCCCATCCACAGCTCGTAGGAGGATGGGTACAGCGTCAGCTAGTCCCCAAATTGGTGTTCAGGAAGGCACAGGCACTCGACGAGTACCCCAGGCAGTGGCAGAACTTAAAGCGTAACTGTCATTTCAGGGCCATTTTTCTGAAAACATTAAATATCAACAGTACAACCGATTTTAAGAAACTCTGTAATAGGTTTTATGTACTAAAAGAGTTTCCTTCTGTAGTGAAAAAGCAATCTCCCAGCCTCCCCCCTCACATCAGATGAAGCAGGATTTCTGTGTCCATTATGTGGCTATGGAGAGGGGAGGGGCTGCTAGGAGTGACTGAGCACGGAGGATTTCTGCAAAGCACAACACCCTGCAATCTTCTCTCAGTAAGTTCATAGATAAGCACTGACCTTTCTGACACCTGAATTTAGCGTTTTAGGTGCCCAGAGAGTCTAGAAACAGCTGACCTTCATGTCACCTCTTCCTGCTCCCTCATCTCCCTCGGCCCCTCCCCCCTTCATAGGCTTACTATGGAGAGAGCAGAGCCTGTCTTCACTGGCTTCTCTGTAATGAAGACGTGTTTGCCTGATAATGCACAGATAAGAAGTCAGGGGGGGAGGCTGGGAGATTGCTTCTTGAGTACAGAAGGAGGCTTTTTTGGCTGATGAAACCTATTACAGAGTTTCTTAAAATCGCTTATACTACGGATTTCTGCAATAAAAAAAAAACATGACAGTTACGCTTTAAAACGCCAAAAGTAATTTAAACGAAAATGAGAAAACAGCAGAAAAAGTGCCAAAAAGTGCCAATTTTTCTTCAAATCAACTGTCAGAAAGTTATAAAGATTAGTATTTCACTTCTTTAAAAAATCTCCAGTCTTCCAGTACTTATCAGATGCTGTATGTCCTGCAGGAAGTGGTAGATTCATTCCAGTCTGACACAGTATTCTCTGCTGCCACCTCTGTCCATAGACAGTCTAAAAATGTGCCATATTTAGATCGCGTTCACACCAGGTTTTTATTCTCCCTGACAGAGACCTTCCCATAAATGTATGGTGGGCACCGCTTTATCCCAATTGTCCTACACAAACTATAAAAATTCATACTGCAATACCTCCCGTTCTTGGTTTTCATTCTGAATCATAATGTTATGACTCATAAATGATTGTGATTTGTCTAGAATGTGGAACACATCAAGATTTTCTGTTTCAATAAAGAAATCCTAACAGGAGATATTGCATGGTTTTTTTCTGTAAAAACTTAAGACATTACTATTTTCAATGGGGCCATAATACATTATTATGATGCTGCATACATAGAAGACCACAACCCCTAACATGACCATAATCTATTTCTATTATACCCTCTGCATAGAACACCACAACTCCCAACATGGTCCGACCACTGAATGAGAGCATAATATAAATTTTATAATACTCTATACCTACAACACTATAACCCCCAACATGACCAGAATATATTTCTATTATACCCTCTGCAGAGAACACCACAACCCCCAACATAAGCCGACAACTGGATAAGACCATAATACAATTCTTTTATTGGCTATACATAAAGCACTACAACCCCCAACATGACAATAATGAGCCCGCTCCACAGGACGTTACCGCATTACTGACCTGTATGACAAATACCAAATGCACCGGCACTCCGGTCACGTCTGTGGTGCGGTGCACGTAGTAATGATTGTAGCGATGATGAAGAAATCCCGGCTCTCGCAACTGTAGTATCATAAGTGGTAAATCTTTATTGCGTGAGAGCTGCACGCATTCTGACCGCACTGGTCTTTGTCAACTGCTTTACCAAGATTTACCACTTATGATAATACAGTTGCGAGTGCCGGGATTTCTTCATCATCGTTACTGACCTGTATGTACAGGGGAAGGTAGGGAGAAGGACTAGGTTCAGAATAACCTGGCTGCTTTCTTGCAAAAACAGTGTCACACCGGTCCACAAGCCACAGGTAGAGTCCTATTCATTTCAATGGAATCGGCTGCAATAGCAAATACAACCCTATAGACAGGAGTAGAGCTGTTCCTGGGAGAAGGCTGTGTTCACACAATGGGGGACATTTATGAAGTCCGGCTTTTTTTACGCCGGGCTTACATAAATCCCGATCGCTCAGAGCCCGTCCGTGCGAATAATCTGAAACCTACGCTAGCTCAAAGCTGGAGTAGGTTTCAGTATCGTTTTTCCCTCCGGAAAAAAATGATGTGGCGCACGCAGAGGCCGCGCCCCCTCTGCGTGCTGCCCCACCCTCCCGTAACGCCCTCTCTCCACCCCACTGGCGAAGGTGGCGCAGATCGGCCCAATGCAAATAAAAGACCAAACAAACAAGACCTTTTGCGAATATTTTTCCACCGATCAGCGCTGAAAAAAGGCATTTTCGCCTTTTAATACATGTGTATATCTGTTGAGTTTTTAACATGCATTTTGATTGGTGAAATTATTGAGAAACTTGGTATGTAATAGTTGAGAAGGTTTTTTTCAAATATACAATGCTTTACATTGAGAACTCCTTTAAAGCTAAAGGGGTACTACTGCAAAAAAAAATCATTCAAATCAACTGGTGTAAGAAAGATATATATTAAATTATATAGATTTGTAATTTACTTCTATTAAAAACCCTCAATTCTACCAGTACTTATAAGCTGCTGTATGTCCTGCAGGAAGTGGTGAATTCTTTCCAGTCTGAAACAGGCCCTATGCTGCCACCTCTGTCCATGTCAGGAACTGTCAGGGACAGAGGTGGCAGCAGAGATCACTGTGTCAGACTGGAAAGAATACACCACTTCCTTCAGGGAATACATCAGCTGATAAGTACTGGAAGACTGGAGAGTTTTTTGCAAATTTCTGGCACCAGCTGATTCGAGAAAAACTTTTTTTCCTGGAGTACCCCCTTACTACTATGGACTTTTAAAGTTTTAACCCCTTAAGGACCCATGCCGTACCGGTACGTCATGGATCCCTGTCACTTAAGGACCCATGACGTACCGGTACGCGGGCCCTTTAAACGGGCACCGTTTGAAATCGTGCGGTGCTCCGGTGAAGACGGCTGCTGATTCTTACAGCAGCCATCTTCCTGTGTCACGTAGGGGGCAGTTTCCCTGCCCCCCGTGACGACGATCACTGTGATTGTGGCCAATCCCACAATTTGCTGGATTTCCATGACCGAACCCCGGCACTGAGCTGTGATTGGTGCTGTCTGAGACTTACCTGCATTACCTGCCCGTTTATCCAGCCCCCCGATCACCCGTGATAGCCATTTTCCTTACAAACACAAAATTTAAAAGTTAGAAAAATGCAATTTTTCTAAATTTTTTTACGTTATTTGTTTTTTTTTCATAAAGATAGGCAGTAAGTATCGACTCAATTTTACCAGAAATATAAAGTATAACATGTGACGAGAAAACAGTCTCAGAATCAGCAGGATAGGTAAAAGCATCCCGAAGTTATTAATGAATAAAGTAACACAGTTCATATTCCT
>NW_027209572.1:0-17686 GCF_027789765.1 Dendropsophus ebraccatus | reverse complement strand
TTTTGGCGTAGTTTTTTTTTTATACTACTGTAAAAAAACACGTAAAAAACTCTACATTACACCACACCACACTAATTGAATAAATGTTTGACAACTACACCACACTACCCCATATACTAGTCCCGTATAAAGATGACTCCCCAGGGGGTTTTCGGCGTCAGAGGGATACGTTATTATTGCCTACGACACCGAAAAGACAGGGGATAAATGGGGGGATCCTTGTCCTAATTCATCCTAATCCTCCAGTGACGTGTCTGGGGGTAGCGTAGCGTCCGCTGCCCCCCCCAGACAGTCTTTTATGACAGTTACCGTCCCAATAAGAGATCACGGGTATGGCGTGAAATTCTACAAACCTCTGGAGCGTAGCAGGGTACACTTACAGATTTAGGGTACGGCACACTGGCAATGGCGAAGATAAAACCTTTGTGCCCATTCGCAGCTGGCACCACGGCGGACTGATGCGGGCGCATGTCTCTACCCTGTCATAGGACTCCATTCTATGCACAGGCGGATTCATCGTCCATCCAAAGAATAATACGTTGGACAGCGAGCGGAATCGCGTGGCATAGGGAATGGAGTCTATGGACACGGACGGAGAAGCGCGCCAGCATCAGTCCGCCGGTGGGTGCAAAATGCGGAAGCACGAAGGGTATCTTCGCCTTCCCGCAGTGTGCAGACCTTTAGAGTGTATGAAGGAAGGGGACACCGAATGCAGCCCCCAGATTCCCCCCCCCCCCCCCCCATCCTCGGAAACAAGTGGGAGATCGTCGGAAACTGATCTTCCACTGAGGGATAAAGGTTACCACCACCTGTACGGGGGGATAACTTTATACCAGCGCCCCCTCTTCCGCGTCCCTTGCTGGCCCTGTAGCTTGCGGCACGATCCGTAAATATCAGAAGCCCGTAATAGGGGCCCTAATATTAGCAGCATGGAGGGACCCAGCACTGCTGGATATGTGGGACCCCGTTCGCACCGGACAACATTTCAGGTGACGTCCCCCACACGGAGAACGGGAGACCCCGAAGAATGTGCAGGAGTGTGGAGTAACAGGGGGATCAGGAAGGACACCATTTTCCAGTGTGACACCTGTCCTGATCCCCCCGGCCTCTGCATACTGGATCGCTTCCAGGCGCACCACACGTCATTGGGGTTCTACATTATCTAAAAGACCTTATTCCTATTCAGGGGTCACGTTGATCCAGGGATTATTCTGATCGCCATTATGGAGTCAGGAAGGATATTTTTTTCCCAGTGATGAGGCTACTGTTGTCTGCCTTACAAGGGTTTTTTTCCTTCCTCTGGATCAACACAGGTTGAGTTTGATGGACACCTGTCATTTCCAACCTTATATAAATAATAATTGCCTAAATACCCCCAAATAAATTAGAATTGTCCCTTTTCCCAGCTAAGTAGGTATGGCCGCCATTCCCATTAGAGGATGCCATGATGCAATTACAAAGCCTCTGTGTGGCCAGGAGTAGAACCCCCCACAAGTGACCCCATTCTGAGAAACTACACCCCATAAGGAATCTAACAAGGGGGCAGCGGGTATATTGGCCCCCTGGGGACGGCCACATTTGGGACGGTGAAAATGAAAAAAATGGTATTTTTATTTTCACGGCACATGTTCTACACATGTGCCCGCACCAGTGGGGTCCATATGCTCACTGCACCCCTCGTTAGATTCCTTATGGGGTGTAGTTTCCAGAATGGGGTCACTTGTCAGGGGTTTCTACTGACCTGGCAGCACAGGAGCTTTGTAATTGCGACAAGCCTCCATCCTCCATTCAAACCTCTAAATGGCGCTCTGTCCTTTGGTGGCTTGCCCTGTGCCCATATGGCACATTATGTCCCCAACTGTGGGTATTTTCGTACTCAGGGGAAATTACCCTACTGTTTTGTGTTCATTTTCTTTTTTAACCCGTGTGGAAATGGAAAAAACTTCAAGGCTAGACCAAACATTTAGGTAATTTTAAAATTTTTACTCTTAAATCATTATCTTGTCATGATTTTTCTTTCACAAGGGCGCTAAAAGGTATAAAAAAAACACTAAATGTGTAGTGCAATTCTCCTGAGTACGGAAATACCCCACATGTGGATAAAGCGCCATGGGGTGCAGGGTAAGCCTCCAAAGGGAAGGCGCGCATTTGGTTTTTTGAGGCTGGATTTGGCTGGATTGGATTTCGAGGGGCCATGTTGCATTTAAAAGGCCCTGTGTTGCCAAGAAAGTTTAAACCCCCACAAGTGACCCCATTATGGAAACTACACCCCTCAAGGAATGGTAACAAGGGGTGTAGTGAGCATATGGACCCCACTGGTGGCGAGCACAAATGTGGAACAATGTGGCGTGAAAATGAAATATTACCTTTTTTACACTATAATGTTGGTCTAGCCTTGAATTTATCATTTCAAACGGGGTTAAAAGAGAAAAAAAAACACAAAATGTGTAGGAACAATTTCCCCCGAGTCCGTAAATACCCCACATGTGGACATAAAGCGCCATGTGGGCGCAGGGCAAGCCTCCGAAGGAAGGAGCGCCATTTAGATTTTGGAGGTTGGATTGGCTAGAATGGATTATGAACGCCATGTCGCATTTACAAAGCCCTTGTGCTGCCAAGACAGTGGAAACCCCCCACAAGTGACCCCATTATGGAAACTACACCCCTCAAGGAATCTAACAAGGGTGTAGTGAGCAAATGGACCCCTTGATGACGGGCACATTTGTGCCGATGAAAGTGAAAAAATTTAATTTTTCACTTTCACGTCACATTGTTCCACATTTGTGCCCGTCACCAGTGGGTCCATATGCTCACTGCCCCCCTTGTTAGATTCCTTGAGGGGTGTAGTTCCAGAATGGGGTCACTTGTGGGGGTTTCCAGTGTTTGGCAGCACGAGGGCTTGTAAATGCGATGTGGCCCTTGAAATCCATTCCAGTGAAATCCAGCTTCCAACGCTCCTTCCCTTGGAGGCTTGTCCTGCGCCCGCTTGGCACTTTATGTCCACATGTGGGGTATTTCTGTACTCGGGAGAAAACTGCGCTACACTTTTTGTGTCTTTTTTTTCCTTTTATCCCTTTGTGAAAATGAAAAATGAAGGCTAGAACAACGTTTTAGTGTAAACAACTACTTTTGTCTTTTTTCACGCCACAGTTCGGAACATCTTGAGCACCTGTGGGTCCAAATGCTCACCCGCACCCCTTGTTACATTCCTTGAGGGGTTTAGTTTTCTAAATGTGTCCCTTTAGGGGTGTTTCTTATGTTTTGGCACCCCAGAGCCTCTGCCAACCTGAAGTGGTACAGTCAGAAATGACCAAATATAATGGAGCCATTGAAATTCACTAGGCGCTCCTTTGTATCTGAGGCTTTGTGGTGGCGTCAATAGAGCGCAATAGGGCCACATATGGGGTATTTCTATAAACTGCAGAGAAACGGGGCAATAATTATTGGGGTGCATTTCTCTGGTAATAGGGTCATTATTATGAAAATATTGGATTACAATAAAATCTCTGCAAAGAAAATAACAATTTTCAAATTTCTTACACACTTAGCTTTTATTTCTGTGACTCCCTAAAGGGTTTAAAAAACTTCGGATGTGCTTTTGCAGAGTTGGGGGGGCAGTGTGCAGTTTCTGAAATGGGGGCTTCGTGGGCTTTCTAACACATAGTCCCCTCAAATACACTTTAACCTAAACAGGTCCTAAAAATATCTGATTTTGAAATTTTACCGAAAATTGGAAATTTGCTGCTAATGTTTTTACGCTTCTATTGTTTAAAAAAAATGAAAGATAGTTTAGAAATGCGCCAACATAAAGTAGACATGTTGCTAATGCTATTTAATATATAATTTATGTGAATAACCATTTTCTGTATAAGCAGAAAAGTTTTAAAGTTGGAAAAATGCTTTTTTTCACAATTTTTCACGCTATTTTGTTTTTTTTCATAAAAAAGATTTGTTCTAAGTATCGACTCCAATTACTAGAATGTGAAGTACAATATGTCACGAGAAAACAATTCTCAGAATCAGCCGGATAGGTAAAAGCATCCCGAAGTTATTAATGAATAAAGTGACACTGGTCATATTCATAAAATTTACTCCGGTCCTTAAGGCCATTTCAGGCCGGTCCTTAAGGGGTTAAGACAGCGGGAATCATTGATGAGAGTCCAGGTTTGTGCGAACCCGAACCTCGGCAGGTTCGGACCATCCTAATCAGCATCACCCTGGTAGTGGTATATTAAAACCTGGCTCAATTCACTTCAGTGGAAATTAGATTCAATACCACACTTAGCCTGAGGGCAGGGATGGTGCTGTTTCTGGAAGAGAACAGCCAAGATTTTTTAAATCCTTGATAACCCCTTTAATTTAAAGTGGTTATATGTAGAGAGCCTTTTACACTGTTCTAAAACCTTCACATTCAATAAGAGTAATGTAGTAGAATATACCCTTCATTATGCAGAAACCATTGCTGTCGTTCCCTATGTGTAACATAATTGGTTGGGGACCCACTCAGAGTTACTCGCCCCCTTAGACTGAGCCCCTAGCTACGCCCCTGGTTCTTAGCAAACCATTTGATCAAATAATGTGTATCATCTTACTAAGTTAAGGTGGCCTCAGAAAGATGGTTCTCACACGGCCCTTTCAAGGACTACAAGTCTACAAAACTGGCCATAAAGGATCTAATTTAACCTTTGTTTAAAATTCACAGGAGATGGCTGTTTTTGCTTTTTGTGTAATGGTGCATTTACACAGAGATTTATCTGATAGATTTTAAAGCCAGGAATGGATTTTGAAAAGGAGAAATCTCAGTCTTTCCTTTATGACCTGTTACCCGCTTATAGTCTATTCCTGGCTTTAGCTTCAAAAATCTGTCAAACACTTTCTGTGTAAACACACCATTATATGTGTAGGTGTGGCTACCTCCTTTGGCTTGCACTACACCAATTTCCTGTGGATGTTTAAGGGTGCCTTCACACACACACACCGGAACCGCAGCTAAATCCGCTGTGGATCCAGTGTCAGTGTATGCCTATGAGAATACATACTTGCAGCGGGATTAACATCCCGCTGAGTGTGTAAGTTAACAGTCGCCCGTGCACGCAACCAGAGCATACATCCCTGCTCGGGTGTTCGGGACCACCAGATGCTGGGAAACGCCAGAGCGGGGAGGAGGTGTTGTATGCTCGGGGGGCGGGACCAGCAGACGCTGGGAAACGCCAGAGCGGGGAGGAGGGATGTATGCTCCGGCCGCGGGGGGGGGGTTAACTTACATACACGCAGCGGGATGTATTCTCATAGGGATGCACTGACACTGGATCCGCATCAGAGGATCTGGTGTGTGTGAAGGCACCCTTAAACAGAGTTTAGTCATCAATTTTATCTGTCATTGATGTCATCAGATTAATAATGGCATCTGAGGGTCCATTTACACAGAAAGATTATCTGACATTATCTGACAAAGATTTGAAGCCAAAGCCAGGAATGGATTTGAAAAGAGGAGAAATCTCAGGCTTTCCTTTATGACCTGATCTCTGTTTATAGTCCGTTTCTGGTTTTGGCTTCAAATCTTTGGCAGATAATCTGTCAGATAATCTTTCTGTGTAAATGGACCCTTAATCGATGTAATCAGCATTGATGATATCAGTGATGCAATCAATGTCATTAGGTTGATTGTGCCATTGGTCACGTGAATTATGTCATTAGATCAATAATGTAATTGGTGATGTCGATGATGTTGTCAGATCAATTATAAGTAAGAAGACAGAAAAAAACAGGCAGAGCGCCTCATCAAGTAGTACATCAGGATAACAACTGTATATGAATGTCAGCTGTACGATTCAAGACTCTCCTTTCTGGGTTGTGCTCAGCCACAACCACTATATAGCAGCATATGGATATAGTCAACAGGGGTATGTAGTTGAAAGCAAATCACCAAAAAGAATGGTAGCTGTCCAAGGAGTTTATTTAAAAGTCCAAAAATATAACGCGTTTCAAGGCCTTTGCCCTATCTTCAAATTAAATAGTCCTTTTATCTGATGAAGAGTCGCAATGATGTTATCATGTTGACTGATGTGTTTGACTGATGTTGTCATCTGATGTCATCTATTATGTAATCAGTGATGTAATTGATGTAATAAGATTGATGTCATCGGTCAGGTTGAAGATGTCATAGATTTATGACATAAGTGATGTCATTGATGATGCATCAACTTGATGAATTAATCAACTTTGCTCAGTATCTAATTGATGATGTAGTCAGTGATGGTCATTGATAAAGTCATCCGATGGATGTAATTGGTGATGTTAAGGATGTCAGTAATAATATGATGTAATCGATATGGCATTAACTCAAACATCAGATCAATGTCAAACATTGAAGCCATTGATGATGTGATCATTCATGTTGATTCCTTTATCTTATGTCATTAGCGATGTCATCAATAATGTCATCAGATCGATAATGTCATTGGTGATGTCATCAGTGATGTTATCCATGTTTTTCATCAGAGCAGTGATGTCATGATGATGACATGATCGATGTCTATGATGACATTATAAAATCAATGTCGTCGTTGGTGATATCAGATCGATTAGGTCATTAGTGGTGTTGATGATGCCATGATGACATCTTCGACTGTCATGCGTGATGTCACTGATTATATAATCAGCGCTGGCATCGATTATATCATCAGTAATGTTATTGTTTTTGTCATCATGTATTTCATTGATGATGTCATCAAACCAAATGATGTCAGTGATGATGTAATCATATCAATGATGTTTTTGATAATGTCTTAAGTGATGTCGTGGATAATGTCATCAGAACGATGATGTTATCAGTGATGTCATTGATAATGTCATCAGATCAATGATGTCAACAAAATTGATGATGCCATTGATGTCATCGAATAGATGATATTATCTGTCAAACTTATGATGTCAATATTGTCATCAGATTGATCATTTCAACAGTGATGTCATTAAATCGATGATGTCATCAGATTGATGAATTAATAAAAGTGATGATATCAGTGATGTTGATAGTGTTATCAGATCAAAGATGACATGTCATCAATGATGCCATCAGCGATATCATTGATGACATCAGATAGATAATGTCATCAGTTATGTTGTGGATACTCTTATCACATTAATGATGGCATCATCTATGTCATTTATGATGTCATTAAATCGACGATGTCTTCAGTTATATCATCAGATCAATTATGTCCTCAGTGATTTTGATGTCATCAGATCGATTGTGACTTCACTGACTGTCATTGATTACATAATCAGCCATGACTTTGATTATGTCATTAGTGATGTAATTGATTTTGTCATTATTTATGTCATTGATGATGTCAGCAGTGATGTCATTGAGGATGTCATCAGATGATGATTTCATAGTTAATGTCATTGATGACATCAGATCGATGGTATCATCAATGATGTTATCAAAATGATGATGTTATCAGTGATGTCATCATTGATGTTGTTGATGTCATGAGATCGATGACAACTTAATTGACTGCCATCAATGATGTAATTGATTATGTCATCAGTTTAATTATTTTATAGATGATATCATTGATATAAGATCGATGATGATATCATCTATGTCATTGGTGATGTCCGGCGAAAATTTTTATTAAAATATATTATTACCCCTCAAAAGTCACCAATATACACTTATTACGGGAAATGCACATAAAGTGCTTTTTTCCCTGCGCTTACTACTGCATCAAGGCTTCACTTCCTGGATAGAATGGTGACGTCACAACCCGACTCCCAGAGCTGTGCGGGCTGTGGCTGCTGGAGAGGATGATGGCAGGGGGAGCTGAGGGTCCAGGCACGGGGGTCCCTCAGTGTCCCTCTGCCATCATCCTCTCCAGCAGCCACAGCCCGCACAGCTCTGGGAGTCGGGTTGTGACATCACCATTTTATCCAGGAAGAGAAGCCTTGATGCAGTAGTAAGTGCAGGGAAAAAAACACTTTATAAGCATTTCCCATAATAATTGTGTATTGGTGATTTGTATAACTTTTGGGGGGCAATACAATACTTCTCCTTTAATGTTATCAGATCAGTGATGTCATTGATGTCATCACATGAATGATGACATTATCAATGATAATGTCAGTGATGCCATCAGATCGATGATGTCATCAGTGATGTCGGTGTCATCAGATCAATAACATCATTGATTTTGTTCAGCATTATGATTGCCGTCAGCATTAGTGATGTCATTGACGATGTCATGAAATCGATTGTCTTCTGTGATGTCATTGATGATGTCATATGATGTGGTGATATCAGTGATGTCATCAGTAATGTCTTAGATGTTATCAGATTTATGATGTAATTGAATTCATCAGATCAATTATGTCATTAGTGATGTTGTCGAATATGTAATCAGATAGATGATGTCATCACTCATGTTGATGATGTCGTCAGAAATCAATTACATTAGGATGTCATTGAGGATGTCATTAATGTTGTATGATCGATGATGATTATATCAGTGATGTTGATGTCATCAGATGGATAATTTAACTGATGAAAACACAGATGATATCACTGATGGCAGTCCTTTAAGTCATCATCCATCTGATGACATCATCGACATCACTGATATATGTGATCAAATCGATGATGACATTATAAATTCCATTGATGTCATGAAATCGATCAAATGTCATCAAATCGATAATATCAGTGATGTAATCAGATCTATGATGTCTGATGTCATTAAATTGATGATGACTTCATTGACTGTCATTGATTATGTATCGTCATCGTTTTTTTTTCTATGTCATGAATTATGTTATCAAACCCCCAATTTTACTCCATGTGAACTGGCCCCTACTGATTATACAAATGTTGTTTTTAAATATTTAGAATACTATCCAATGTTATAATCATCACAAAACTTATCACTCAAATAAAAACAATACAAAACATTACACACAGCTGGTACCATAATAGCTTTCTTTTACTATAAGTTTTGCAGAAGGACTTATCAAGGCCATACACTGGAGAGAGAAATAAATCTCCAGGTCCTCAATGGGAAAAATGAATCCTCAAAATGTGCAGGGCTAATGGGCCCCATCCCTTGGAGGTTTTAGCTGGGGGATGTAAAATGACCCATCAGGGTTAATTACAGGGTATAGATGGTGTCATGTTAGGGGCTGGTTCTGAAGACACCACCTTCTCTTTCTCTGGGGAGGACAGGGCGATGTGATTCACAATTATAACAATTGGAGTTAGGATTTTGTACAGCCCTCTTAAAACAAGTCCAGTTGTTGCCACCATTTAAGGCAGCTGGCTGTCACCTCCTGCTCTGATCCACATATGTTATACTTATTATCAAAACTTTCTGTACCCTTATTCTGATGCAGGTCTCTTGCTACCTTAGGCTGGGTTCAAACACAGTACATTTCATTCACAGTACATTGAATTTTGATTCATATAGTGCAACCAAAACCAGGAGTGGATTGAAAGCACAGAAAGGCTCTGTTCACACACTGTTGAAATTGAGTGGATGGCCGCCATTTAATGACAAATATTTGATGTTATTTTAAAACAACGGCTGTTATAATGAAATAATGGCCGTTATTTACCGTTATATGGCGGCCAACCACTCAATTTCAACATTGTGTGAACAGAGCCTTTCTGTGTTTTCAATCCACTCCTGGTTGAGGTTGCAAAATACTGACTGAAATATACTGTATGTGAACCTAGCCTTAAACCAGACTTTTTTGGTGCAATCCTGCATCAGTTAGCTTTTCTTTCTCATCTTTCAAGGCTTTCCGATAGCTTCCACCTGTGTAGAGACATGTTACATTCATAAGATCCTTCCAATTTGCGACATGATCCCCCCCTCACTCATACACCAGCTGGGAGACTATGTACTCCCATGGTCGGAGGGATATTCATTTTCACATGTTAGACACACAAAAACAACCAGAGAGTGAGAGTTCTAGGTCACCTTTGTCTGTCTGGTCTTACACACATCAGAAACAGGTCCTACCGCTTGCTCCCTTGACGGTAGAGACTAATTTTACCAGTATTGTTTGCCTCCTAAACGTGCCACCTTCTCATCACTGAGATATACAGTATAAACTAGATGTTCTCAGCAAGGTCCTGACCTACATTTCTCACCTCCTCATCACTGAGTAACATACACGAGTTCTCAGCAAAGTCCTGATGGCCGTCTGCTAGTGAATACTTTACACAGACCAATTCTTCACTAGCCTGACTTTGACCCCCCTCTCAGAGATGTAAACATTAAAGGTGCAAAACATAAGTGTGGTGCAAAACATTTTCAACTAAATAACACACATTACAAAGTTGTACAACATTTATGTTATTTAGGTTAATGGCCCCTTCCCCACCCTTCCCCCCCCCCCCCCCCCCCGACGTGAACCCAGACAGGCCAGTACACCAGGAGACGTGGAGGAGGCCATAGGAGGACAACAAGCCAGCAGCAGGACCACTACCTCTGCCTTTGTGCAAGGAGGAACAGGAGGAGCACTACTAGAGCCCTGCAAAATTACCTCCAGCAGGCCACAAATGTGCATGTGTCTACACAATCGGCTAAAAACTGACTCCATGGGGAAGGTATGAGGGCCCAAAGTCCACAGATGGGGGTTGTGCTCACAGTCCAACACTGTGCAGGGTGATTGGCATTTGCCAGAGAACATAAGGATTGGTAAATTTGCCACTGGCGCCCTGTGCTTTTCACAGGTGACAGACGTGACAGAATCTGGAGACGCCTGGGAGAGTGATTAGCTGCCTGCAACATCCTTCAGCATGACCAGTTGGCAGTGAGTCAGTAATGGTGTTGGGTGGCAATTCTTTGGAGGGCCGCACAGCCCTTCATGTGATCGCCAGAGGTAGTCTGACTGCCATTAGGTACCAAGATGAGATCCTTAGAACCCTTGTCAGACCATATGCTGGTGCGGTTGGCCCTGGGTTCCTCCTAACGCAGGACAATGCTAGACCTTATGTGGCTGGAGTGTGTCAGCAGTTCCTGCAAGATGAAGCATTGAAGCTATGAACTGGCCCGCCCGTTCCCCAAACCTGAATTCGATTAAGCACAGCTGGGACATCATGTCTCACTCCATCCACCGTCACGTTGCACCACAGATTGTCCAGGAGTTGGCGGATGCTTTAGTTCAGGTCTGGGAGGAGATCCCTCAGGAGACCATCCGCAACCTCATCAGGAGCATGCCCAGGTGTTGTAGGGAGGTCATACAGGCACATGGAGGCCAAACACAATACTGAGCCTCATTTTGACTTTTTTAAGAACTTTACATCAAAGTTGGATCAGCCTGTAGTGTATTTTTCCACTTTACTTTTGTGTGTGACTCCAAATCCAGGCCTCCATTGGTTAATACATTTGATTTCCAATGATGATTTATGTGTGATTTTGTTGTCAGCACATTCAACTTTGTACAGAATACAGAACAAAGTATTCAATGAGAATATTTTATTCATTCATATTTAGGATGTGTTATTTGAGTGTTCCCTTTATTTTTTTTAGATAGATAGATAGACAGACAGACAGACAGACAGATAGATAGATAGAAAACAACTACTATGACACAATATTTGTCAAGACAAAATTCTTTTATTATAAGCGTTACAGAAGGTTATAAAGCTACAAGAAGCCAGCACAAAGAGGGAAGTCAGATAAGATGCCAGGCTTGTCATAAAAAAAATGTGCTGCGTTGAAATCAATGCAAAATAGCCGTTGTTCACACAGTGTACTGAACAACAGCTGTTGTTATATACGGCCATGGAAATAACTGACCTGTCAATTATTTCTAGACGTTGTTTCCAAACACAGCGTGGCTGTCATGTTTATTGATTTCCAGGCACACCCATACGGCCAGCATATTTAAATGGGTTTTAAATAATGTTCCAGCGACTGATATGGCGGCAGCTGTTTTACACAGTGTAAACATAGCTCAAAGGTGTATTTTAATCTTATATAAGAAAATCTTTTTAAAGCTCTTAAAACTTCATATTTTCATGTTTGCAGTAATAAAGA
Source organism: Dendropsophus ebraccatus (assembly GCF_027789765.1). Taxonomy (NCBI): domain Eukaryota; kingdom Metazoa; phylum Chordata; class Amphibia; order Anura; family Hylidae; genus Dendropsophus; species Dendropsophus ebraccatus. The sequence goes on along the minus strand of NW_027209572.1, from coordinate 5,639 downwards.
ACATCTGCGCCATTCCAGTTAATTACTTCATATATTTATTCAGCCAATCAAGCATATCCTTTCTTGCTTCTAGAATGTATGGCTTGTCTTCAGGATTGATTTCCTCATTCTTCCTATGGGCAAAACCATGGTTTTGCTTTGGATATACTTTAACCTTATAGTCGGCCTTGGATTGCTCCTTAAGTTTTTGATCCAAAGATGCAACCTGCAAGAGATAGAAGGATTGAAATCTAGAACAAGTTTAACTTGCTCAGCTTTACCCATAAACACATTTATCCTTCTCAAATCAATGTACCCTTGTTTTTCATAAAATTTTAACACTGAAGGTTTGGTGCATCTTAAAGTGACTCTGTACCCACAATCTGACCCCCACAAAACCACTTGTACCATCAGATAGCTGCTTTTATTCGAAGATCTGGCCAGGGGTTTGTTTGGCAGGCGATGCAGTTATGTCCTAAAAATAACTTTTAAACTTGCTGATCTAAGTCAAACCGGCGTGGTCTAGAGTGTATGTGCCCTAGGCCTGCACGCCCCTCCGTCCCTCCTCCCCGCCCACTTCATCATTAGGAATGCCCCTGGGAAGGATTTCTCCTAATCATCATTTGTCTGAACACTGCACATGAGTTGGATCGTTAAAGCACATGTGCAGTGTTCAGACAAGACAAGTGATGGTGGTGCAAGCCTAGGGCACATACACTCTAGGCCATGCCAATTTGACGCAGGGCTGCAAGTTTTAATTTTTTTTTTTTAGGACAATAACTGCATCACCTGCCGAACGGACCCCAGGACAGATATTTGATTAAAAGCAGCTATCTACATAGTAACATAGTAAACTTGTAAATAAGGTTGAAAGAAGACAAGAGTCCATCAGGTTCAACCTAGGGGAACCCTACTGTGTTAATCCAGGGGAAGGGAAAACCCTATGATGGTACAAGCGGTTTGGTGAGGCAGATTGGGGTACAGAGTCGCTTTAACCTCTTATTTGAAAAATAATGAAAAAGTGCATTTCGCTAACTTTGAAATTTTCTGCTTGCAAGGAAAATGGTTATGCCACATAAATTATATATGAAATAGCATTAGCAACATGTTGACTTTATCTTAGTAGCGTTATTAAACTTGCCTTCATTTTTTAGGACAATAGAAAGCTTCAAAGTTTAGCAGCATTTTTCCAAATTTTCACAAGAATTTCAAAATCAGATTTTGCAAGGGACCAGTTCACGTTTGAAGTGGATTTGAGAGGACTGTATGTTATGAAGCCCCACAAAGAACCCCATCTCAGAAACTGCACCCCCCAAACTGTTCAAAATAAATTCCAGAAAGTTTTTTTTAACCCTTTAGGTGAGTTACAGAAATAAAAGCTAAGTGTGTGAGAAAATTGAAATTTAAATTTTCTTTGCAGAAATTATATTGTGATCCAATATCTTTCATAATAAAAAACCTATTTCCAGAGAAATGCACCATAATTTGTATTGCCCTGTTTCTGCAATTTATAGAAATATAATATGTGTGGCCCTATTGCGCTTTTTGACTCAACCACAAGCCTCAGATGTAAAGGAGCGACTAGGGAATTTTGAAGCCTCCATTACAATTGGCCAATTTTCAAAGTACCACTTCTGGTTGGAAGAGGCTCCCTGGTGCAAAAACCTAACAAACACCCCTAAAGGGACACCATTTAGGAAACTACACCCCTCGAGGAATGTAACAAGGGGTATAGTGAGCACATGGACCCCAATGGTGACCAAACAAAAATGAAACCCTAAATGAAAAAAATAACCCCTAATCATGTAGAGCAATTTTCCCCGATTATAGGAGTACCCCACATGTGGACACAAAGCACAAAGCCGGTGCACGGAAAGCCTCCAAAGGAGGATTTTGGAAGCTGGATTTGGCCAGAATGGAGGACGAAAGCCATGTCGGGTCCCCAGAGCCCCCGTGCTGCCAAAACATTGGAAAACCCCCACAAGTGACATCATTATGGAAACTACACCCCTCAAGGAATGTAACAAGGGGTATAGTGATCACATGGACCCCACAGGTGACAGGCACAATGTGCCGTGAAAATTAAAAATAGAATTTTTTACACTAAAACTTGGTCTAGTCTTAAAAAATACAGAAAAAAATACACAGGGGGGTTTACAAAATCCCTGTGCTGCCAAAACAGTGGAAACCCGCCACAAGTGACCCTAATATGGAAACTACACCCCCTCAAGGAATCTAACAAGAGGTATAGTGAGCATATGGACCCACTGGTGACAGACACAAATGTGGAACAATGTGATGTGAAAATGAAAAATTTTATTTTTTACACTAAGACGTTGGTGTAACTTTGAATTTTTCATGTTAACAAGGGGTTAAAAGGAAAAATAAACCACTAATCATGTAGACCAATTTCCCCCGATTACAGGAGTACCCCACATGTGGACACAAAGTGCAAAGCCGGCGCACAGAAAACATCCAAAAGGAAGGAGCTGGATTTGGCCAGAAAGGAGGACGAAGGCTATGTCGGGTTTGCAGAGCCCAAGTGCTGCCAAAACATTGGAAAGCCCCCACAAGTGACCCCCAACAAAACTCAGGAATCTGTGGCTCGTAGTGTCAGGGACTGAGGTCCAGGTGGGGTCACTTGAGGGGGCTTCCTGGGGCCTAGTCCTGGGGCGGCGCCTTGGGGGGCTTATCATCACTAAATGATAATGACGATGAGGAAGAGGAGGAAAGAAGAACGAAGGAGGGATCTTCCTCTTCTCCCTCACTGGTTGTCTCAGTATCTGAGGCAATCCAGGCGTATGCCTCCTCAGCCGAGAACAACCTGTAGACCATTTTTTGTTTTTTTCTTTAGGGTGCCTTCAGACACACCGGATTTCACGTTGCGGATTCGCAACAAAATCAGCTGCGGTTCCAGTGTCACTGCATCCCTATGAGAATACATACATGCAGCAGGACTGATAAGTCAACACCTCCGCTGGCCGGAGCATACATTACCTCCTTTCCTTTCCGGCTTGCTTCAAGGGTTCTCGGCAGGACATCCCGCTCAGCCAATCAGTGGCAGCCTACTGATTGGCTGCTCGGGATGAGCAGACGCCAGGAGCCCTGAAGCAAGCCGGAGCAGGAGGAGGTGATGTATGCTCCAGCCAGCCGGGGATAACTTACAGTACATACACGCAGCAGGATGTCAATCCCGCTGCGTGTATGTATTCTCATAGGGATACTCTGACACAGGATCCACAGCGGTACTGCTGCAAATCCGCAGCGTGAAATCCGCTACGGATCCGGTGTGTGTGAACGCACCCTTAGAGGGGGAGTGTAAGTGTTATGCTACATAAGGTGTGCTGTTTTTACGTTTCATTTGTGTTTTTGACTTTTTTTTTTACTTAGGGGGCACATAGGGGGGGGCGGGCAAAAAAAATTTACTAAAAAAAAGAAGAAAATTTACACTAAAAAAGGAAAAAAAACACAGCAGAGGGGAGAGGCAGGGGACACTTTATCACCACCTATCCAGGAAAGAGGGTGGCAGGACAAAGGGGAGAGGGTGGCAGGAAAAAGGAAGGGTGGCAGGAGAGGGCAGAGCGTGGCAGGACAGAGGGTGTCAGGAGAGGGGAGAGGGTGGCAGGATGGAGGGTGGCAAGAGAGGGAAGCAGGAGAGAGGAGAGGGTGGCAGGTGTGGGTGGGAGGGAAGAGGGTGGCAGGAAAGAGGAGAGGGTGACAGCAGAGAGTGTGGCAGGACAAAGGGTGGCAAGAAAGGGAAGCAGGAGAGAGGAGAGGGTGATAGTGGAGAGGGTGGCAGGACAAAGGGTGGCAAGAGGGGAAGCAGGAGAGAGGAGAGGGTGGCAAGAGAGGGTGGCAGGGGAGGGGAGATGGTGACAGGAAAGAGGAGAGGGTGGCAGGAGAGGGTAAGAGGAGAGGGTGGCAGGACAAAGGGTGGCAAGCAGGAGAGAGGAGAGGGTGGCAAGAGAGGGAAGAGGGTGACAGGAAAGAGGAGAGGGTGGCAGGAGAGTTTGGCAGGGAGAGGGTGGCAAAGGGAGTTTGGCAGGAGAGGGTGGCAGAGGGAGTTCAGCAGAGTGAGGGTAGCTGAGAGAGGGTGGCTGAGAGAGGAGGGAGGGAGAGGGGGGGGGAAAGGGTGGCAGGTAGAGGGTGGGAGAGGCTGGCAGGGAGAGGTGGGAGAGACTGCAGGAAGACGGTGGCAGGGAGATGGTGGGAGCAGCTGTCAGGGAGAGGGTGGAAGGAAGAGGGTGGGAGAGGGTGGCAGGGAGAGGGAAAGAGAGGCTGGCAGGTAGACGGTGGCAGAGGCTTGCAGGGTAAGGGTGGCAGGTAGAGGGTGGGAGAGGCTGGCAGGGAAAGGGTGGCAGGTAGAGGGTGGGAGAGGCTGGCAGGGAGAGAGTGGGAGAGGCTGGCAGGGAGAGGGTGGGAGAGGCTGGCAGGGAGAAGAGGGGCAAAGGGTGGCAGGTAGAGGGTGGGAGAGGCGGCAGGGAGAGGGTGGGAGAGGATGGCAGGGAGGGCTGGCAGGGAGAGGGTGGCAGGTAGAGGGTGGGGGAGGCTGGCAGGGAAAGGGTGGCAGGGAGAGGATGGGACAGGCTGGCAGGTAGAGGGTGAAAGAGGCTGGCAGGGAAAGGGTGGCAGATAGAGGGTGGAAGAGGCTGGCAGGGAAAGGGTGGCAGAAAGAGGGTGGCAGGGAGAGGGTGGGAGAGGCTGGCAGGTAGAGGGTGGGGGAGGCTGGCAGGGAAAGGGTGGCAGGGAGAGAGGTGGGAGAGGCTGGCAGGGAAAGGGTGGCAGGGAGAGGGTGGGAGAAGCTGGCAGGGAGAGGGTGGGAGAGACTGGTAGGTAGAGGGTGGCAGAGGGAGGTTGGTGGCGGCAGCACGGGCGAAAGAGGCAGGGCCAGCAGGGGGACACACATGGGAGCAGGAGTAAGAGGCAGCGTAATGGAGGAGGCGGGGAAGAAAGGCCGGCATGATGGAGGGGCAGGGGGAACAGAGGTGGCGGCGGTGGCGTGAGGACAGAGGTGGGGGCAGCAGGCGGACCCACAGCAGTAGCGGCGGCAGGTAAAGGACACGCTCCTTATCTGCTCGCCGATTCTGCACTTGATTTTAATTAAATTTGTACAATTAAAGATTCTTTTTGTCTTGCCAAGCTCACAGCGGCAAGAATACCCTGAATACACCACTGATAGGATGTAAGAAAAATAAGGATTTCTTAGCAAGCATATGCTCATGGAATGTAACCTATTTAATTGTTATTTCTGTGCTTGTCAGTACAGCGGCTATGCAATTGCAGCCAGTGAGTTTATTTCTGTCCTTGAAATGGCAGAACGTAATTACAAATTGCAACAACGCTATGCTAATAGCCGCTGTACTGACTGACTGAGAGAATTTTGCAGACGTGTGAATGCCCCTTAGGCTATGTCCATCGTGCAGAGAGAGGTTGATGAGTACGGCACTACATGTATGTCCAAACTGGACGTGAGGCCCACTGGATGTAGGCAAAAAATATCGTGATCAGACTATACGGGTGGTGCTCTATGTTATAAAGATTATGTACGTAAAGTAAGTACGTAGCCATGACGAAAGTGCCGGAAGGCAAGAAAACAGCTGTCGCTGCAAACGTTAGGGGCGTCCTCCGTATACCTGTCTATGCACATTGTTTGTATGAAT
>NW_027209571.1:0-17743 GCF_027789765.1 Dendropsophus ebraccatus | reverse complement strand
CAATCCCCCATAAAGAATAGCCCCCCTGTGCATCCCCAATATAGAATAGCCCCTCTGTGCATCCCCCTAATATAGAATAGCCCCTGCATGCCCCATAAGAATAGCCCTTTCTGCATCCCCAATATAGAATAGCCCCCGTGCATCCCCCATATAGAATAGCCCCCTGAAAATCCCCCCCATATAGAATAGCCCCCTGTGCATTGCCCCATATAGAATAGCCCCTTCTGCATCCCCATATAGAATAGCCCCCGTGCATCCCCCAATATAGAATAGCCTCCCGTGCATCCCAATATAGAAAGCCCCCCCCTGTGCATCCCCCAATATAGAATAGTCCCCCTGCATCCCCAATATAGAATAGCCTCCCCTGTGCATCCCCAATATAGAATAGCCCCCTCTTTGCATCCCCCTAATATAGAATAGTCCCCCCTGCATCCCCCAATATAGAATAGCCTCCCCTGTGCATCCCCCCCCAGTATAGAATAGCCCCCCTGCATCCCCCCATTATAAGAATAGCCCCCCTGTGCACCCCCCCATATAGAATAGCCCCGTGCATCCCCCAATGTAGAATAGCCCCCCTGTGCATCCCCCCAATATAGAATAGCCCCCCTGTGCATCCCCCCCAATATAGAATAGCCCCCTGGATTCCCCAATATAGAATAGCCCCCCCTGTGCATCCCCCCCAATATAGAATAGCCCCCCCTGTGCACCCCCCAATATAGAATAGCCCCCTGTGCATCCCCCCAATATAGAATAGCCCCCCCCCGTGCATCCCCAATATAGAATAGCCTCCCCTGTGCATCCCCGCCAATATTAGAATAGCCCCCCCTGTGCATCCCCCCAATATAGAATAGCCCCCCCTGTGCATCCCCCCCAATATAGAATAGCCCCCCCTGTGCATCCCCCCATATAGAATAGCCCCCTGTGCATCCCCCAATATAGAATAGCCCCCCTGTGCATCCCCCAAATATAGAATAGGCCCCCCTGTGCATCCCCCCCAATATAGAATAGCCCCCCCTGTGCATCCCCCCCCATATAGAATAGCCCCCTGTGCATCCCCCCCAAATTAGAATAGCCTCCCCTATGCATCCCAAATAGAATAGCCCCCCCCCCGTGCATCCCCCATATAGAATAGCCTCCCCCAGTGCATCCCCATATAGAATAGCCCCCTGAACATCCCCCCATAAAGAATAGCCCCCCTGTGCATCCCCCTAATATAGAATAGCCTCCCCTGTGCATCCCCAATATAGATAGCCCCCCCTGTGCATCCCCCCCCCAATATAGAATAGCCCCCCACCATAGCCAATGTGAAGGGGTTAAAGGAAAAAAAAAAAACATTCTCACTGTCACCTCGCTCCCGGCAGCTCCCGCTCAGTCTGCAGCTATTTCCCTGCTGCTGCAGCTCCGGCGGCGGCGTCTCTTCTCACAGGTCTCTATCAGCGCACGCCAGGAAAGTGACGTCAGCCGCTGGGGTCCTGTTAGAGGTGCCTGCAGACGTGCCTGCGCGTGGCACGTCTGCAGCCCCGGGCCGGCCCTGACATCGGCCAGCTACGAAGGACCGTCCGGCCACAGGTAGGACTGGCAGGGCCGGGGGCCAATGGCTCCCTGGCTCTGTCAGTCAGGAGCAGAGTGCAGCGCTGCAAGCTGTGAGCGTTCATCTTGAACGCTCACAGTTAAAGGGCCAGGCACCGGCCCTCTGCAGAGGCTGAATGAATAGCGCAGCGGCCGGCTGCGCTATTCTTGCAGCCACTGCTGAGGGCCGGCCCGGCGCACATGGGGGCCAGGAACGGCGGCCCCCGATTGGCAATACTGGCAGCCCCCGGATTGGCAATACTGGCAGCCCAGCGGGCATTTGCCCGCTTTGCCAGATTACCAATCCGGGCCTGCAAGGCAATCCAAAACCTTACCTGACCATATATAATACAGATTCTTTAATCCCTTGGCGTCACTTGCTCAGCCCTCTCCTTCATCTCCTCTTACCTCTCCAACCGTACTTTTAGTGCCTCCCATTCCCACACCACCTCCTCTCCTGGTCCCCTCCCTGTTGGTGTCCCCCAAGGCTCTGTCCTCAGGCCTCTTCTCTTCTCCATCTATACCTCTGGCCTGGGACACATCATAGAATCCCACAGTCACCTTTGACTCTGCCCTGTGTTTTAAACCACATATTCAGGCCCTGACCACCTCCTGTCACCTCCTGCCTTCCTCCTGCCACCTTCACCTCAAAAACATTTCCAGAATCCCTCTTTTCTCCCCTGACTCCATAAAACTGCTGGTACATGCTCTCATGATCTCCCGCTTGGTATACTTGTAACATCCTCCTTTCTTGTCTACCATCGCTCTGCCTCTGCCAATCCCTTCACTGGCTCCCTCTTGTCCAACGTATTCATATTAAATTGTTGATCATGACATACAAAGCTATACACAACCTGTCCCTTGCGTACATCTCTGAGCTGATATCGCGCTCACGCAACCTCCAATCCTCCAGGGACCTCCTTTTGTGCTCTCCCCCTTGTTCCTACCTTACACAACTGCCTCCAAGACTTTGCTCGAGCCTCCCCCATACTCTGGAACTCACTACCCCGACACATCCGGCTCTCACTACCCCGACACATCCGGCTCTCACTTCCCCGACACATCCGGCTCTCACTTCCCCGACACATCCGGCTCTCACTGCTCCGACACATCCGGCTCTCACTTCCCCGACACATCCGGCTCTCATTCACCATCAAGTCCTTCACAAGTAACCTGAAAACCCATCTTTTCAAACTAGGCTACAATCTATAACAATTCTGCATCACACTTGAATGGCTGCACATTACCTCCTGTTTCTCTCCCAGTACCTTATAGATTGTAAGCTCTCACGGGCAGCCTCCTCTCTCTCCCCATGTACCAGTCGGCCATTTGCTTCATGTATTGTGTTTTGATCTTGTAATGTTCCTGTTTGTTACCCCCTATCTCTTGTATAGTGCTCTGGAATTAAAGTGACTCTGTACCCACAATCTGCCCTCTCCAAACCACTTTTGAATAGCTGTTTTTAATCCAAGATCTGTCCTGGGGTCCGTTCGGCAGGTGATGCAGTTATTGTCCTAAAAACAACTTTTAAACTTGCAGCCCTGTGCCAAACTGGCGTGGCCTAGAGTGTCTGTGCATTAGGCTGGCTCAACCTCTTTGTCCCTCCTCCCCACCCCCTCTTCACCATTAGGAATGCTCCAGGCAGTTATTTTCCTATTCATCAGCTGTGTGAATACTGCACATGGACTGGATCGTTAAAGCACCTGTGCAGTTTTCACTGCAGAGGAATAGGAAAAATCCTGCCAATGGCATTTCTAATGGTCCTTTTGCACGGAACGATTTATCGTTCGTTTTTGCTTGATAACTATCGAATTCGAACGATAATCGTACGTGTAAACGCAGCGAACGATCAAACAACGAGCGAGAAATCGTTCATTTTGATCTTTCAACATGCTCTCAAATTATCGTTGGTCATTCGCAAAAAATTTGCAGATCGTTCCGTCTAAACATTTTTAACGATTTCACCAATGTGCAAGATAGGCTTAAGCGATCGCAAAACGATCGCATAACGGTTTTTCAGTATGATGTATCGTTCAGTCTAAACACGGATCGTTATTAAAAAAGCATTGTTCATTCAAAATCGTTAATCGTGCCATCGGGCGAATTATCGCTCTGTAGAAAAGTACCATAATGATGAGGAGGGTGGGGAGGAGGGACAGAGGGGTGGTGCAAAGTTAGGGCACAGATACTCTAGGCCACGGCAGTCTGGCATAGGGCTGCAAGTGTAAAAGTTGTTTTTTTAGGACAATAACTGCATCAACTGCTGAACGGGCCGCAGGACAGATCTAGGATTAAAAGCAGCTATCCGAAGGTACAAGTGGTTTGGGGGGGGGTCAGATTCTGGGTACGGAGTCACTTTAAGGATGAAAAGACAGTTCTAGGAAGAAAAAGGAAGAATGAATGTGTAGATTTTAAATTCTCCCTAATCACTTCTTATTCTAAACAATCAAAAAAGTGAGAAAAATTTTAGACAATTGTTGGGAGATACTCCGACAAGGTAAAGTGACTGGGGACTTTGTCCCAGAAAAAACTAAATTAATCTCCAGGAAGCAAGAAATATAGGAGTATGGTGGCTCCCACAGTTCGGAGAACTGATGTGATAGGGTGTCCAATTTCATACACTGAGAATTTCGTGTCATCGGCTAATCGTTCATTTAGGTTAAAATTTAAAATCATCTGTCGCCACCCACGCATCGCTACATGGAATAGCGGTGCGCGGTGGGCGACCGAAGATTTAAAAACATCATACTTTACCTATCCAGGCTGCAGGGCTTCTCTTGCGCTCCTTCTCCCGGTACCGTGCGCAGCAGCAGCTTCGGAGTGGCTGTCTGAGCTGACAGACCTCTCAGCCAATCACGGACCGCCGCCCTGGTGTTTTCCAGGGTATGGGGGGACAGGACAGCTGCCCCATCATTGCCCCCTTCCCCCGATCCTGTCAGTGTCCCCTGGGGAGGGGGCGATCTCTTCCCTGTATTTCTGGGCTCACCTCCTGATATTGCTCAGAGAGTTAGGACTCACTATTCGTCCATAAGTTTTATAGACTTCAGAATCAGCTGTGAGGTATCTGTGCTGGGACTGGAATACATAGCAATAAGCTTCTCAGTCCAACTCTTGTATACTCAGATGTCTCCCAGTATAGTAATGTGCAGGGCCATTTACAACCTGGCTACTCAGGAGCTACTTTCAGTTTTTCCCAGTTGCTAGTTCATGGTTACATTAGTGGACATTTTTAGCATCATCTGGAGCACTGATTGGGTTGGTACTATTAATATGTGTGGCTAAAAGATGGGTATTTTGGGGGGCATTATGGAGGTTTTTATATATATATAATTAGGAGTCTAAGATGTTTTTGTGGTAAATTCTGCAGAGACAAGATGTTGCAGAGACAAGAGATCAAGTCATCATGATGGTCTAAGCCAAATGGAGAAAAACACAATGAAAAAGAAAAGAGAAATGATTCTGAATAGTGAAGACGCCTCCTGTAAGTTACCCTATGCAACTGCACTGTAATCACCACAGAGACAGCGACCTCAGGGTACAATATTTTCCATATAAAATGGTCCATTCTATGTTAACCGTAACACAGCATATAGTGCTAAAGACTGTCCACATGTGAATGGCTAGAAGATGCAGCCAGTCAGATTAGGTGTTATATTGGTTAGGCACCTTTATGACTTAAATGTGTGCACTTCATTTATTCTTATTTTGGCTAATAGTTTTGGAGCTTCAGGCCCAATGTCCATGTTTTCATACAGTTCTTATTTCAGGTGATATTTTTGACTTGAAACAGTTGCCCTGAAACCAATTAAAGGGATATTCTGGCCAGGAGCCCTTTTTCTGCAATGCTCCTTTAGGGCATGAGTGGGACTGTCATATCAGGTCTAAAGTCATGTTTCAGACCAGGAAGCAGCTGAATACTGGGGGAGCTGGAATGCAGGTAGCAGTGCTGGAGCCGGGACGGTAAGTGGATGTGATTGTTTTTACCCACCCCTTCCCTTTGCATTGCAGAAAAAGGGGTGCTGGCCAGGACACCTCTTTAATATTGTAACTTTAGGGATCACTCATACCTCCCAACTTTTGCTCGGAGGAAAGAGGGACAGTCACGGCAATGTGCCACGCCCCCATAGCCACGCCCGCATTACCTATTACCATTATATAGGAAACAAATATTCCCACCAGATCTTCACCACATAGTGACTTATCCCCCCTTATACTATTACTGCATAACATCCAGTATACACAGAGCAGTACTCTCCCTCAGCACTGACCATATAGCGGTAGATGAGGCTGTACACCTGCAGACCTTATAGGTGATTATAGTGCAGGTATTCAGTGACTCACAGGGGACGTCTTCTCTTGTCTGGCCATCTGCGAGACAAACATTTTAGGCTCCTGTCTCCAGTATCATCCTCATCTGCTTCACAGTAACTCTCTGTGCCCCATATGGTACAGACCCCTCTGTGCCTCCATATCTCATTGTAGTAACCCCCATCTCCCCATAGAACACAATATAGTAACCCCCCCTCCCCAGTTAATCCTATGGTAGTAATCCTCCTCCCCAGTTAATTCTATTGTAGTATCCCCCTCCCTTAGTTAATCCTATGGTAGTAATCCCCCTCCCCAGTTAATCCCACTGTAGTAATCCCCCTCCCCAGTTAATCCCACTGTAGTATCCCCCTCCCCAGTTAATCCCACTGTAGTATCCCCCTCCCCAGTTAATCCCACTGTAGTATCCTCCTCCCCAGTTAATCCTATGGTAGTAATCCCCCTCCCCAGTTAATCCTATTGTAGTAATCCCCCTCCCCAGTTAATCCCACTGTAGTATCCCCCTCCCCAGTTAATCCCACTGTAGTATCCCCCTCCCCAGTTAATCCCACTGTAGTATCCCCCTCCCCAGTTAATCCCCCTGTAGTAATCCCCCTCCCCAGTTAATCCTATAGTAGTATCCCCCCTCCCCAGTTAATCCTATTGTAGTAACCCCCCTCCCCAGTTAATCCTATAGTAGTAACCCCCCTCCCCAGTTAATCCTATAGTAGTAATCCCCCTCCCCAGTTAATCCCACTGTAGTAACCCCCCTCCCCAGTTAATCCCACTGTAGTATCCCCCTCCCCAGTTAATCCCACTGTAGTATCCCCCTCCCCAGTTAATCCCAATGTAGTAATCCCCCCTCCCCAGTTAATCCCACTGTAGTATCCCCCCTCCCCAGTTAATCCCACTGTAGTATCCCCCTCCCCAGTTAATCACAATGTAGTAATCCCCCCTCCCCAGTTAATCCCACTGTAGTAATCTCCCCTCCCCTAGTTAATCCCACTGTAGTATCCCCCTCCCCAGTTAATCCTATAGTAGTAATCCCCCTCCCCAGTTAATCCTATTGTAGTAACCCCCCTCCCCAGTTAATCCTATAGTAGTAATCCCCCTCCCCAGTTAATCCTATTGTAGTAATCCTCCTCCCCAGTTAATCCCATTGTAGTTACCCCCCTCCCCAGTTTAATCCTATTGTAGTAATCCCCCTCCCCAGTTAATCCTATTGTAGTAACCCCCTCCCCAGTTAATCCTATTGTAGTAACCCCCCTCCCCAGTTAATCCCACTGTAGTAATCCCCCTCCCCAGTTAATCCCACTGTAGTAATCCCCCTCCCCAGTTAATCCCCTGTAGTAATCCCCCTCCCCAGTTAATCCCATTGTAGTTACCCCCCTCCCCAGTTAATCCTATTGTAGTAATCCCCCTCCCCAGTTAATCCCACTGTAGTAATCCCCCTCCCCAGTTAATCCTATTGTAGTAATCCCCCTCCCCAGTTAATCCTATTGTAGTAATCCCCCTCCCCCAGTTAATCCTATTGTAGTAATCCCCCTCCCCCAGTTAATCCTATTGTAGTAATCCCCCTCCCCCAGTTCATCCCAATGTAGTAATCCCCCTCCCCCAGTTAATCCTATTGTAGTAATCCCACTGCAGAAGACCCATCCCTGACAGAAAATAATAAAAACTACATATACTCACCTAGTCAGGAGCAGTCAGATCCCAGCTGTCTGTCTTCTCCCAGCTGGTCACAGGTCAGGGACACTGCAAGTAGAGGAGTAGGCAGCCTGACACACAGCTCCAGCCCCGCACTATCTGCTTTCTTCTCTCCGACCTGTCCCTGACCTGTGACATCACCAGCAGCAGCCACGGCAGCCTGTAGGAGACAGACAGGAGAGAAGAGGAAAGCAGGTACCGCGGGGCTGGAGCAGAGAGCTTCCGGGGCAGCAGCTGAGCTGTGTGTGAGGCCGTCTGTCTGCTCCACAAGCAAACCGCCTCCCTGAAGCCATCTGACACTGTCAGCAGCCGCAGGAGCCGCTCACACTGTCAGATGGCTTCAGGGACGCCTGCGGGACACAGGGGGGCCGTTCCGGGACAGCGGGACATCACCCCCAAATCGGGACCGTCCCGCTGAAACCGGGACGGTTGGGAGGTATGATCACTGTATAGTAAGTAAGAGTCAGAAGGGTTAATAGCTCCTCCCAGGCAGTCTACCTTTATAAATAGCCATCAGTTCCATCAGACAATGTGTAATGAATAAACTCCATTGATGCTCAACATAATTTTTATTGACAGGGTATACCTGTGCTGCCTTCTTACTCGAGGAAAGTAAAATTACGGAAAAATGAGAAGAAGAAAATTTTCACTTTTCTTTTTGTCTTCCAGCAGCACAGAAAGGAGCTTTATAGCAACAAAAAAAGGAGGGGGGGGGTATAATTAGACTGTAGACCTAGGAACTCCTGAGCTGAAGGCTTGATCTTTATTCTGAACGTTAAGGGTACTATTACACGGAACGATAATCGGCCGAATTGGCCCGATTCGGCCGATTATCGCTCCATGTAATAAATGCAACGATCAGCTGATGACAACGATCATCGGCTGATCGTTGATATAGGTTAGACCCTATTTTTGTCGGGCGCCGAACGCGCACCGCTACGTGTAATAGTTACCGATGTCCTTGCAGCCCTTGCTAAACTGGCATATATTACCCATCCACGTTCCAGGGCTTCTCCTGCCGTCCGCTTCTCCCGGGGTCTTGTGCGCGCTCTAGCTTCACAGCGGCCTGTCAGCTGATAGGCCGCTCAGCCAATCACAGGCCGCAGTGGTCCCGGCCTGTGATTGGCTGAGCGGCCTACCAGTTGACAGGCCGCTGTGAAGCTAGAGCGTGCACGGGACCCTGGGAGAAGCGGACGGCAGGAGCAGCCCTGGAACGTGGATGGGTAATGAGAGGAATGAGTTAATCCATCCGAAGTTTGAAGAAAAATAAACTCTTTTAATAGAAGAAAAATAAACTCTTTTCTGATGAACTTTCCTATTTTTGAACTGAATCCTGTTCAAGGCCATAAAGCTGGTCCACCACCTGTTTTTAGCAGATAATTAATGTTATTTTATTATTCACATTTTTGTAAGCAGATAACAATTTTTTAATATCAACATCCTTATGTAAACAATTTTTAATTGAACATTTAATCTTACTATATGTCCATATCTGTCAAAACATATCTGTAGTTATCCGTTCTTTGAAGTTGATGACTTGCATAGTGTATGACTTTGCATTTTACATTCATATCCATTGGTTTTTTTTCTGTATAAATAAAGGTGGGTTCTCAGAGATAGCAGAACACACCAGACTTGTTTGCAAGATACGTTGTCTGTGTCCTCATTCTAAGTGCATGGTGTGGGAGAGGGGATCCGGACCCATTCTCCAACTCAATTAGGAAACAGCCAACAACAGTAGGCCTTCTTTGAGAAGGCACCCTAACATTATTGGCGCCCGTGGACAGGGACACGCCCATTACATCGGGAGATCGGATGACCTGCACTGCTGTACCAGGAGAGAGAGGGGTGAACAAGGAGACCACAAAACCTGGCCAGGTAAGAGTAAAAAATTTGTTTGCTCTTTTCTGTGCTCTCCTCCTTCACATCTTTCTTACCTACCTCTGCAGAGTAAGTTATCAAAAGTGAACTCACGATAGGCGTGTTAATTTGAACTCTGTTCTCCTCTTGTTGGCTGTTCTATGTTTGTTTGTCCTAACCTGTGAGGGATAGTATATAGTAGGCGAAGAATTGCTCATTCAGGCTAAAACTGTTACTCAGGGCCCGGCCGTGGTTGTCACACAGATCCTCATAAACACGATGCTGTTTTTAACCCCAATACTTGGACTAAAGTCCAAGAAGAAAGGGGAGGATTAATAATTGATAATGGATGGGAAATGACAGTTACCCATATGAAAGATCTATCTCAACAGGCAAAAGGCCAACAATGGATATATGACTGGAAAGAGGGAACCTGGGATATAACCCAGAGGGGAGATAACAAAAAGGGACTGAGCCTTACTTCAGTCTCAAATCCCCCCCCTTCTTACACAAAAACAGTACACGTACCCCCGGGATGGGTATGTTTCAACTGTGGTCAACAAAACCCAGACTGGGAAGACACTTGCTTAGCATGTGGGGCACACAAGCCTCATCCTGATGCTTTGCACCCTGTGATTGAGAGAAGGATATTTATTAAGGAACCAATAGATCCTGCCAATCCTGATGCTCCACGAGATTACCAACTAAGAGCATTTGATGAATATAAACCCTGGCAACCTGGGGATCAAATGTCTCTGTTGCAGAATGCACCAAATCCTGGAATAGCTCCTGTTAGTTTTTTGGAGGTACCTAGATCAAATTCAAGGTACATATAGAGCCGCCTGGATAGACATGATGGATCTCTGTAGAATGAAAATGAGCCCAGTTCAATTTTCCCAACTCCAGGCACATATTGGCAATCGTGCACCTCATGACATAAGGTCAATGGCATCAGGACAACAGTTTATGCCACATTTAAATGCTTTTTGCCAAATGCAACAGAGACAAAAGGGATCCGCAGGACCAGTAATGCAAGGTCCTCAGGAATCAGTGACTGACTATTCTTTCAGACTAAACCAGTCATATCAAGATGAGGGACTGGATCTACAAGATGCAGCAGTCAGAAGATTGCTAGCAAGAGCTTTCATAGATGGTTTAAGACACCCAATTGCAGATAAACTGAAATTATGTTGCCCAGAGTGGAGACAGGCAGATAATGTGGATGATATGGTTACAAAAGCATGTGGAATCCAATTGGATTTGCAGGAAGGAAAACAAAAAAGAGTAGTGGTAGCTGTGGCCAATGAACAGCAACCTGACCAGAAACCACGGAGAGGTCCCACTTGCTACTATTGTGGTAAGATAGGACATATGATCAAGGAATGCAGGAAAAGAAAACGGGATAATAAAGAAGGAGAAAAGGAGGAGTCAGAGCCAAAGAGACAACAATGACTATATGCAGCAGAGGATAAGGACACTAGAGGACCATTTGTCACAATACCCATACAAGTCTCTGGAGTTCAAACCCAAGCTCTAGTAGATTCAGGAGCCTCAAGATCAATGATACCCTCTGATAAGTTGACTCCCAATGATATATCAGATGATGCAGTGAGTGTAGTTGGCTTTGATGGTCACCTACAACAAATTTCTCTTACCCACCCACTAAAAACAAGAATAGGTCCACATATATTGGTATCCAGATTTCTTGTGGGTGGATCTGGGACAATGGCACTTTTGGGTGCTGATCTTTTGTCCCGCCTGCAGGGGAACATACAATATATGGAAGATGGGAATGTTATGTTGAAAATTCCCTCAGACCTACAACCTGAGGCACTGTGTCAAATACTCAGCCTTGAAGAGCAGAATGACAGCATTCCTGCTACTTCTCAGTCTACACTCCTTGATTCCTTACCTCCCATTTTATGGGCTAAGGATAAAATTGACGTAGGAGACATGCCAGTAGCACCAGTAAAAGTGAAATGGAAAGAAAATATCACACTGCCTCAACTTCAACAGTACCCTCTTAACTCTGCTCAAGAAAAGTCATTATCTGAGCAAATAGAACCATTGTTGCAAAGGGGGGTACTGATTAAATTAAAATCTGCAGCCAATACTCCATTGTTCCCTGTTAAAAAGAAGACCATCAAGGGACAACCAACTGTTTACCGAATGGTTCATGATCTAAGAGCCATAAATGCAATACTGGAACCCCTCACTCCAGTAGTCCCAAATCCCCATACGCTGCTCAATCAAATACCATCTGGAACACAGTACTATACTGTCATTGACTTAGTCAATGCCTACTGGTCAGTGCCATTGCACCCTGATTGTTATCACCTGTTCACATTCACACACAAGGGTGTCCAATATGCGTGGACGAGATTGCCACAGGGAATGGTTCACTCGCCAACTTTGTACTCTGCAGCAATGGCATCTGTCCTAGAAGCCTTTCAGCTGCCACCAGAGACTGTGCTCTTACAATATGTTGATGATTTACTTCTTTGCTGTCCAACAAAAGAAGTTTGTGAAAAAACAAGCATGGAATTACTGAATTTCCTTGTTACAATACACTGCAAAGTGTCCAGAGACAAATTACAATTTGTCCAAGAGAAGGTCATTTTTCTGGGACATTGTCTATCAGCTGGCCAGAAACATCTGAGTCCAAGTCGCATACAAACTGTACAGCAAGCCAAATCTCCAACCAATGTGAAGAAGCTTCGTGCTTTTCTGGGACTCGTATCTTACTGTAGGCAGTGGATACCAAATGCTGCAAAACTAATGCAACCATTGTATGACTGCACAAAAGAAATTCCTTTCAAATTTCCAGCAGAAGCGGCAGCTGCATTTCAAACTCTCAAGCAAGAATTGTTGAGAGCCCCTGCCTTGAGTTTGCCAAATTACGAGTATCCTTTCTTTCTCTTTATTAGAGAAATAGATGGGTATGCTTTGGGAGTCCTTACTCAGAAACATGATGGCAAACATAGACCTCTGGGGTACTATTCAGTCAAATTGGACTCAGTGGTCAAAGCAGCTCCCACTTGCCTAAGGACTGTCATATCAGTACAAGTCATTGTGGATAAAGCATCAGATGTATCTCTAGATTATCCTACCACCATTCTCACTACTCATGACGTCTATGCCATACTAACACAGGTCCAAACTAAGCATCTGTCAATGGCTAGACAAGTCCGTATGCAATGTGCACTTCTCCTTCCTCCTAATTTCATCTTTCAAAAACTCACAAGTCTAAATCTGGCTGAACTTCTCATATTCACAGATTTGGACAGGGGGGAAAAGGACAGTGACAATGGTGAAGAAACACTTGAAATCATGGAACACGACTGTGCTGAACTAATAGAAGCAGAGTCACAACCTATTCACAATATTTCAAGAATCCCATTGCCAAATCCTGTGCATGAATTTTTCATTGATGGCAGCAGGTTTGCTGATGAGCATGGCAAATTCCATACTGGATATGCTGTGGTAACCCTGCATGAGACAGTGATATGTGGCCCTTTGCCGCCAAGCTGTTCTGCCCAGGTCGCAGAATTAACAGCACTGAAAAAGGCCATAGAACAAGCAGGAGATGATGCCACCAATATCTACACTGATTCAGCATACGCACATGGCGTAATCCATGACTCAGGCCACATTTGGGCAGTAAGAGGGTTTCTGACTGCAGCAGGAAACCCTATTAAGCATGGGACTCTGATCAAAGAACTCATAGAGATAGCTGCAAAAACCAGAGATCTTGCAGTGATAAAAGTGGCTGCTCACACACGAGCAGATACCAAGGAGGCCAGAGGGAATGATTTGGCCGACAAAACTGCAAAGAAAGCAGCTCTTCTTCCACTGGAACCTGATGAAAAAGTGGATACTGTGAGTGAACAAACAGAATTACAAAAAGTCATTCAGTCTATGACTGAGGAAGAACTTGATGAATGCACAAGAAAAGGGGTGTTGGTGGATGGAATATGGCATATTGAAGGGTTACCAGTTTTGCCAAAAGCCTGGTTTCCAACCCTTTACTCAGCCTTACATCTACCTAGCCATGTCAGTGCAAATGTGATGTTGCAACAAAGCAGAAAATTCTGGTATGCACCAGGATTCAGGCATTATGTGAATGAACGCCTAAGGGTATGTCACATTTGCCAGGCCAATAACCCTGGACAGACAGTAAAAGTCCCACAAAAACATTTACCAAGGGCTTATTATCCCTTTCAGAGACTTCAAATTGACTACATCCAGATGCCAAAGTCTGGTCCACATGAGTATGTACTTGTCTGTGTGGATCTCTTTTCTGGATGGCCGGAGGCATATCCGGTAAAGTCAGCCAATGCCAGAAATACAGCAGCTAAGATTGCTATGGAACTAGTTCCAAGATTTGGCCTACCAGAAGTCATTGAATCAGATCGAGGAACGCACTTTACTGGTCAAGTGTTCCAAAATGTGTGTCAAGCTTTGGGTATAGACTCAGCACTACACACCCCCTACAGGCCACAGGCCTCAGGAAAGGTGGAAAGGCTGAATGGTACCCTTAAGCTGAAAATACAAAAAACAATGCAAGAGACACATAAACCATGGCCACAGTGCTTACCAATTGCTTTGTATTCAGTGAGAACAGCCCCTCAGGGCAAGACTAAACTCTCTCCATACGAAATATTGTTTGGGCGGGCACCGCAGTTGGGGTGTTATCTACCACAGCAGTTGGAAATGAATTGCGATAATCTATCTGCATATGTTATCAGTTTGCAAAAGCAACTAAATAATAACCATTCTCGAGTTTTCTCTTCCCTTCCAGACCCTGAGGCTGATACTGGAAGCCATAAATTACAACCTGGTGATCTTGTCTATGTAAAGAAGCATACTCGAAAAAGTCTTGAGCCCAGATTTGATGGTCCATTCCAAGTGCTTCTGACAACGCCTACATCTGTCAAGTTGGAAGGAAAGGAGACATGGATCCATGCCAGCCATTGCAAACTTGCATCATGATTTTGATCCTAACTGGGTCAAGTGTATCCTTGTTAAAAAAATCTGAGTCTCGAGAAAACATGTTACTAACACATCACAAATTACTTAACATGGAACTAAATGTATCTGACTGTTGGATATGTACCCACTCCCCAGTAACCGCATCTTCTCTTGCTTATCTAGCTATTCCTGTCCCATTTGAAGAATTTCTTGATGTTGATTCCTGTTGGGACCAATTAGCTAATAATGATACACAGTACAGTAGTCAGTGGAATGTCAGTGTCACAATTCCAATAGTAGGGTGGATATCTTTTCCATGGTGGGCAGGGGAAGTGAGGTCTCCAACCAAAGGTTACCAATACCTAGCATTCAAAGGGGGTAGTTGGGTGAGGAGAAACTCTACTCAAATAATACACATGGGAGATGTGCCCTTAGAGAATGTAAAAATAATATTCAATAGGACAGATGCTAGTAAAGGGACATCAGATGTATGGAAACCATCCCTATTGGAGAGAAAGATCATAGATTCTAAATGGGAATGGTCACATTTATTCAAAGGTGGTAATGAGACAACCTGTCAGAATGAACAACATAACTTGTGGTGTAATGATTCATCGGCATACAGTCCAAACGATCCTACATGTGGAAACCCAGATGCTGGATATTGTAGCCCTTTGGGACAAGATCCTGAGTGGTGTGCAATAAAGAGTGTAAGCAAATTGATTGATCTTGCCCATCATCTAGTTTTACAGCATTCTCACCTATGGGACCTCCCAGGAGGAGTGTATTGGGTCTGTGGAAGGAACGCCTACAAATGGCTCCCTGTGGGGATAAATGGTACCTGTACAGTGGTAAGATTGACACCTGCTACCTTTATAGTACAGACTGACGATCTCCCAATAGGTAAAATCCCTAGACATTCACTGACAAAAAGGGCCAAGGACAATAAACCGCGACATAATGGAAGACCTCATCTAGTACAGATGTCAATGGCCAACAAATTCTTTAGTACTTTATTTCTGTATCCTATGGTGATGCAAACTTGGGACAAATTAGTTGAAGCCACAGACTATTTAGATGATCAGATATTTGACATACTGGATATACTTAACACCTCAGTAGCAGTGCAGAGGCAACTTATGGTAGTTACTAACCAGCACACTGTGGTACTTGATTTTCTGACTGCTGCTCAAGGGGGAATGTGTCAGGTAGTTGGCCCTACATGTTGTCATTATGTAAATGATCAGGGAATAGTGCAAATCACAGCAGGACTGGATAAAGTTGCACAACTAAGGAAAAAACATGATGAGATGATTCTGGCAGACCAGGATAAATGGTGGTCAGGGGCATTAGCTAGCTTAAATCCTGCAAATTGGTTCAATGGTATAGGAGGATGGTTCATGGGAATACTACAAACAGTTTTTCAGATCATGTTGTTTCTTTTATTAGTCTACTGTGTAATCAAAGGATTATGCTGTTGTTGTCAGCAAGTTACAAAGACTAAATCTTATACTCTATAAGTAATGATGTTTGTTTCTTTTCCTTCTAGATTGGCGTTATGATGAGGAAATTTCTTGGAGGAGGATATGCCCATGTGGCTCTAGGTGATGGTGTTGGACCCAGAAGCATCCGCACCCTGGCAACCCTCGCCGGTCAGAGAGTGTTTAGGGTACATATTGGGATTTAATCCTGTCCAGGACCCAGATTTCTTCATCATCGCCAAAAAGGGGGGAAAATGAGAGGAATGAGTTAATCCATCCGAAGTTTGAAGAAAAATAAACTCTTTTAATAGAAGAAAAATAAACTCTTTTCTGATGAACTTTCCTATTTTTGAACTGAATCCTGTTCAAGGCCATAAAGCTGGTCCACCACCTGTTTTTAGCAGATAATTAATGTTATTTTATTATTCACATTTTTGTAAGCAGATAACAATTTTTTAATATCAACATCCTTATGTAAACAATTTTTAATTGAACATTTAATCTTACTATATGTCCATATCTGTCAAAACATATCTGTAGTTATCCGTTCTTTGAAGTTGATGACTTGCATAGTGTATGACTTTGCATTTTACATTCATATCCATTGGTTTTTTTTCTGTATAAATAAAGGTGGGTTCTCAGAGATAGCAGAACACACCAGACTTGTTTGCAAGATACGTTGTCTGTGTCCTCATTCTAAGTGCATGGTGTGGGAGAGGGGATCCGGACCCATTCTCCAACTCAATTAGGAAACAGCCAACAACAGTAGGCCTTCTTTGAGAAGGCACCCTAACAGTAATATATGCCAGTTTAGCAAGGGCTGCAAGGACATCGGTAACGATGTCCTTGCAGCTCTTGTCAAACGATTATCGGACCGTGCAATAAAGCCAGTAAACGAACAACAATCTAGCAGATCGGCACTCGTTTATAGGTATTATCGGGCCCTGCTCGGCCCGTGTAATACCACCCTAAGACTCTACATGAACAAATGTGGAGCTTGTGGACCAGGATGCAACATTGTAGATATCTTGAAGCGGTACCTTCTTAGCCCAAGATTGCTGTTGCTGTTGGAGACATGGCTGCTCAGGTGATTCCCAATGGGGATGTTGTTTTGGATGGGCCACTAAGGGCAGAAGTAAAGAGAGTAGGCATCTTCTTGTTACATAGTTACATAGTTAATACGGTTGAAAAAAGACACATGTCCATCAAGTTCAACCAAGGAGGGGATGAAAGGGAAGGGGGGGGGGGCATGATAGGTTCTATAAATATGCATTTAAGTTATTTTGGTCTAAGAACTTGTCTCTCCTGTTTTAAAGCCCTCTACTGTTTTTGCTGTGACCAGATCTTGGGGTAGACTGTTCCACAGATTCACTGTTCTCATTGTAAAGAAGCCTTGTCGCCTCCGGAGATTGAACCTTTTTTTCTCCAGGTGGAGGCAGCGCCCCCTTGTCTCTCTGGTTGGAGGCAGCGCCCCCTTGTCTCTCCAGGCGGAGGCAGCGCCCCCTTGTCTCTCCGGGTGGAGGCAGCGCCCCCTTGTCTCTCCAGGTGGAGGCAGCGCCCCCTTGTCTCTCCAGGGGGAGGCAGCGCCCCCTTGTCTCTCCGGGTGGAGACAGCGCCCCCTTGTCTCTCCGGGTGGAGGCAGCGCCCCCTTGTCTCTCCGGGTGGAGGCAGCGCCCCCTTGTCTCTCCGGGTGGAGGCAGCGCCCCCTTGTCTCTCCGGGTGGAGGCAGTGCCCTCTTGTCCTTTGAGGGGGTTTTACCTGGAACATCTTTTCCCCATATTTCTTGTAGGGGCCCCCGTTATATATTTAAATAAGTTAATCATATCTCCCCTTAAACGTGTCTTCTCAAG
>NW_027209570.1:0-17780 GCF_027789765.1 Dendropsophus ebraccatus | reverse complement strand
TGATGATCATCAATGAGTAAACGTTTGGTACAATCCCTGTCAGAGCAAATTGGTACAGTCCACTAAGGAGCGATTAGTGCCAAAGTTTTAAAATACCTATATATGTCCTTTAAGAGAGCTTAAAAGTATGTCCATTTAAAGAGACTTAGGTGCCATCCTTTGAAGACCAGCTTAAGTACTGACCAGTTTAATACTGACGGAGTATGTGCGCAAAGCGGTTCGGGCTGTATTATCGCACAAAAATGGATGGAAGAAGAAGAAGAGGATTACATATAGTTGCTTTTAAAAGCACTATTCTGAAATCATTAATAGTATATTGGATGACATCATTTCGAGATCACTGAGAACAAGAATTGACAAACAATTACAACTTTATCGCAACGTCACGTTGACATCACTGATGACATCATCGATGACATCACTGATGACATCATCGATGACATCACTGATGACATCAACCGATGACATCATCGATGACATCACGATGAACATCATCGATGAACATCAACGATGACATCATCGATGACATCACCGATGACATATCGATGACATCCAACGATGACATCATCGATGACATCACTGATGACATCATCGATGACATCATCGATGACCATCACAGATGTGACATCATCGATGACATCACCGATGACACATCGATGACATCACCGATGACATCATCGATGACATCACGATGACATCACAGATGACATAACTGAGACATCACTGATGACATCATCGATGACATCAATCGATGACATCACTGATGACATCATCGATGACATCACCGATTACATAATCGTTAACCTCACTGATGACATCATCGATGACATCAATTACATCACTGATGACAATCATTGACAACAATAATAACTTTATGGACAATTTCATTGTTGACATCACTGATGATCATCAATGAGTAACTTTGGTACAATCCCTTTCAGAGCAACTTTGGTACAGTCCTTAAGGAGCGACTTAGGTGCCAAAGTTTTAAAGTACCTATATACTGTCCCTTTAAGAGCAGCTTAAGTATTGTCCTTTAAAAGAGACTTAGGTGCCATCCTTTGAAGACCAGCTTAAGTACTGACCAGTTTAAGTACTGACGGAGTCTGTGCGGCAAAGCGGTTCGGGCTGTATTAATCGCATAACAATGGATGGAAGAAGAGAAGATGGATTACAATATAGTGCTTTTAAAAGCACTATTATGACATCATTAATAGTATATTGGTTGACATCATTTCCGAGATCACTGATAACAATAATTGACAACAATTATAACTTTATCGACAACGTCTCACGTTGACATCACTGATGACATCATCGATGACATCACTGATGACATCATTGATGACATCATCGATGACATCACTGATGACATCATCGATGACATCAATGATGACATCATCGAGGACCCCCAACATGACCCCCCTGATGACTTCGATGACATCACTGACTGACATCATCGATGACATCACGATGACATCACCGATGACATCATCTGATGACATCATCGATGACATCACCGATGACATCATGATGACATCAACGATGACATCAACGATGACATAATCGATGACATCAACGATGACATCACTGATGACATCATCGATGACATAATCGAGACATTCAACGATGACATCATCATGGATGACATCACTGATGACATCACGATGACATCATCGATGACATCATGATGACATCATCGATGACATCACTGATGACAATCGATGACATCATGATGACATCATCGATGACATCACTGATGACCATCATCGATGTACATCATCGATGACATCATCGATGACATCACTGATGACATCACCGATGACATCACTGATGACATCACCGATGACATCAATGATGAAATCACCGATGCATCACGATGACATCATCGATGACATCATCGATGACATCATCGATGACCTCACTGATGACATCACCGGATGACATCATCGATGACATCATCGATGACATCACTGATGACATCACCGATGACATCAGCGATGACATCTCTGATGACATCATCGATGGACATCACTGATGACATCATCGATGACATCACTGATGACATCATCGATGACATCATCGATGACATCATCGATGACATCAGCTGATGACATTCATCGATGACATCATCGATGACATCACCGATGACATCACTAATGACATCATCGATGACATCCACTGATGACATCATCGATGACATCATCGATGACATCACTTGATGACATCATCGATGACATCATTGATGACATCACTGATGACATCATCGATGACCTCATCGATGACATCAACTGATGACATCACGATGACATCATTGATGACATCATCGATGACATCATTGATACATCATCGATGACATCATCGATGACATCACTGATGACATCATCGATAGACATCATGATGACATCACTGATGACATCATCGATGAAATCCCCTGATGACATCATCGATGACATTCACTGATGACATCATCGATGGGACATCAAGATGACATCATCGATGACATCACTGATGACTAATCGAATGACCATCACTGATGACATCATCGATGACATCACTGAGAACATCATCGAGACATCACTGATGACATCATCGATGACATCATCGATGACATTACAGATGACCTCATCGATGACATCACGATGACATCATCGATGACCATCCGATGACATCATCGAGACATCACGATGACATCATCTGATGACATAATGATGACATCACTGATGACATAATCGATACATCATCGATGACATCACTGATGACATCATCGATGACAATCACCGATTACATAATCGTTAACCTCACTGATGACATCATCGATGACATCACTGATGACATCACCCATGACATCATCGATGACATCATCGATGACATCACTGATGACATCACGATGACATCACTGATGACATCATCGATGACATCACTGATGCCATCATCGATGACATCATCGATGACATCAACGATGGACATCATCGCTGACATCACGATGACATTCATCGATGACATCACGATGACATCACTGATGACATAACTGATGGACATCACTGATGACATCATCGATGACATCATCGATGACATCACTGATGAACATCATCGATGACATCACCGATACATAATCGTTAACCTCACTGATGACATCATCGATGACATCAATTACATCACTGATGACAATCATTGACAACAATAATAACTTTATGGACAATTTCATTGTTGACATCACTGATGATCATCAATTGAGTAACTTTGGTACAATCCCTTCAGAGCAACTTTGGTACAGTCCCTTATAGGAGCGACTGTAGGTGCCAAGTTTTAAATTACCTATATACTGTCCCTTTAAGAGAGCTTAAGTATTGTCCCTTTAAAAGAGGACTTAGGTGCCATCCTTTGAAGACCAGCTTAAGTACTGACCAGTTTAAGTACTGACGGAGTCTGTGCGCAAAGCGGTTCGGGCAGTATTAATCGCATAACAATGGATGGAAGAAGAAGAAGACGGATTACAATATAGTGCTTTTTAAAAGCACTATTATCGACATCATTAATAGTATATTGGTTGACATCATTTCCGAGATCACTGATAACAATAATGACAACCAATTATAACTTTATCGACAACGTCACCGTTGACATCACTGATGACATCATCGATGACACCACTGATGACATCATCGATGACATCACTGATGACATCATCGATGACATCATCGATGACATCACTGATGACATCATCGATGACATCACTGATGACATCATCGATGACATCATCGATGACATCACTGATGACATCATCGATGACAATCATGATGACATATCGATGACATCACTGATTGACATCATCGATGACATCACTGATGACATCATCGATGACATCATCGATGACATCAAGGATGACATCATCGATGACATCACTGATGACATTATCGATGACATCATGATGACATCATCGATGACATCACTGAGACTCATCGATGATCATCGATGACATCATCGATGACATCACTGATGACATCACCGAGACATCACTGATGACATCACCGATGACATCATGATGACCATCAACGATGACATCATCGATGACATCATCGATGACATCACTGATGACATCATCGATGACATCATCGATGACATCATCGATGACATCACTGATGACATCACCGATGACATCATCGATGACATCATCGATGACATCACTGATGACATCACGATGACTCATCGAGACATCATGATGACATCATCGATGACATCACTGATGACATCACGATGACATCACTGATGACATCATCGATGACATCATCGATGACATCATCGATGACATCACTGATGACATCATCGATGACATCACTGATGACATCATCGATGACATCATCGATGACATCATCGATGACATCACGATGACATCACTGATGACATCATTATTACATATCGATGACATCAACGATGAATCACTGATGACATCATCGATGACATCATGATGACATCATCGATGACATCATCGATGACATCACTGATGACATCATCGATGACATCATGATGACATCATCGATGACATCACTGATGACATCATCGATGACATCATCGATGACATCACTGATGACATCATCGATGACATCACTGATGACATCATCGATGACATCATCATGGACATCAAGATGACATCATGATGACATCACGATGACATCATCGATGACATCACTGATGACATCATCGATGACATCAACGATGACATCATCGATGACATCATCGATGACATCACTGATGACATCATCGATGACATCACTGATGACATCATCGATGACATCACTGATGACATCATCGATGACATCATCGATGACATCACTGATTACATCATCGATGACATCACGATGACATCATCGATGACATCACTGATGACATCATCGATGACCATCACGAATACATAATCGTAACCACTGATGACATTCATCGATGACATCATTACATCACTGATGACAATCATTGAAACAATAAAACTTTATGGACAATTTCATTGTTGACATCACTGATGATCATCAATGAGTAACTTTGGTACAATCCCTTTCAGAGCAACTTTGGTACAGTCCCTTAAGGAGCGACTTAGTGCCAAAGTTTTAAAGTACTATATACTGTCCCTTTAAGAGCAGCTTAAGTATTGTCCCTTAAAAGGACTTAGGTGCCATCCTTTGAAGACCAGCTTAAGTATGACAGTTTAAGTACTGACGGAGTCTGTGCGCAAAGCGGTTCGGGCTGTATTAATCGCATAACAATGGATGGAGAAAAGAAGACGGATTACAATATAGTGCTTTAAAAGCACTATTATGACATCATTAATAGTATATTGGTGACATCATTTCCGAGATCACTGATAACAATAATTGACAACAATTATAACTTTATCGACAACGTCACCGTTGACATCACTGATGACATCATCGATGACATCACTGATGACATCAATGATGACATCATCGATGACATCACTGATGAATCATCGATGACATCACCGATGACATCATCGATGACATCACCGATGACATCATCGATGACATCACTGATGACATCATCGATGACATCACCGATGACATCATCGATGACATCACTGATGACATCATCGATGACATCATCGATGACATCACGATGACATCATCGATGACATCACCGATGACATCATCGATGACATCACGATGACATCATCGATGACATCACCGATGACATCATCGATGACATAACTGATGACATCACGATGACATCACGATGACATCATCGATGACATCACTGATGACATCATCGATGACATCACCGATTACTAATCGTTAACCTCACTGATGACATCATCGATGACATCAATTACATCACTGATGACAATCATTGACAACAATAATAACTTTATGGACAATTTCATTGTTGACATCACTGATGATCATCAATGAGTAACTTTGGTACAATCCCTTTCAGAGCAACTTTGGTACAGTCCCTTAAGGAGGACTTAGGTGCCAAAGTTTTAAAGTACCTATATACTGTCCCTTTAAGAGCAGCTTAAGTATTGTCCCTTTAAAGAGACTTAGGTGCCATCCTTTGAAGACCAGCTTAAGTACTGACCAGTTTAAGTACTGACGGAGTCTGTGCGCAAAGCGGTTCGGGCTGTATTAATCGCATAACAATGGATGGAAGAAGAAGAAGACGGATTACAATATAGTGCTTTTAAAAGCACTATTATGACATCATTAATAGTATATTGGTTGACATCATTTCCGAGATCACTGATAACAATAATTGACAACATTATAACTTTATCGACAACGTCACCGTTGACATCACTGATGACATCATCGATGACATCACTGATGACATCATTGATGACATCATCGATGACATCACTGATGACATCATCGATGACATCACTGATGACATCATCGATGACATCACTGATGACATCATCGATGACATCACTGATGACATCATCGATGAAATCATCGATGACATCACTGATGACATCATCGATGACATCTCGATGACATCAACGATGACATCATGATGACATCAACGATGACATCAACGATGACATCATCGATGACATCAACGATGACATCACTGATGACATCATCGATGACATAATCGATGACATCAACGATGACATCATATGATGACATCACTGATGACATCATCGATGACATCATCGATGACATCACGATGACATAAGATGACATCACTGATGACATTATCGATGACATCACTGATGACATCATCGATGACATCACTGATGACATCATCGATGACATCATCGATGACATCATCGATGACATCATCGATGACATCATGATGACATCACCGATGACATCACTGATGAAATCACCGATGACATCACTGATGACATCACCGATGACATCATCGATGACATCACGATGACATCATCGATGACATCATCCGATGACATCACGATGACATCAACGATGACATCATCGATGACATCATCGATGACATCACGATGACATCACCGATGACATCACGAGACATCTCTGATGACATCATCGATGACATCACTGATGACATCATCGATGACATCATGATGACATCATCGATGACATCATCGATGACATCATCGATGACATCACTGATGACATCATCGATGACATCATCGATGACATCACGATGACATCCACTAATGACATCATCGATGACATCACTGATGACATCATCGATGACATCACGATGACATCACTGATGACATCATCGATGACATCATGATGACATCACTGATGACATCATCGATGACCTCATTGATGACATCACTGATGACCATCACCGATGACATCATTGATGACATTCATCAGATGACATCACTGATGACATCATCGATGACATCATCGATGACATCACTGATGACATCATCGATGACATCATGATGACATCACTGATGACATCATCGATGACATCATGATGAACATCATCGATGACATCATCGATGACATCACTGATGACATCATCGATGACATCATCGAGACATCACTGATTGACATCTCGATGACATCATCGATGACATCACTGATAACATCATCGAGACATCAATGATGACATCATCGATGACATCACTGATGACATCATCGATGACATCACTGATGACATCATCTGATGACATCACTGATGACATCATCGATGACATAATCTGATGACATCATCGATGACATCACTGATGACATCATCGATGACATCACTGATGACATCATCGATGACATCACTGATGACATCATCGATGACTCATCGATGACAATTACATCTGATGACATCATCGATGACATCACCGATGATGACATCATCGATGACATCATCGATGACATCATCGATGACATCACTGATGACATCATCGATGACATCATCGATGACATCATCGATGAATAACGGATGACATCACGATGACATCATCGATGACATCACGGTGACATCACTGATGACATCACGATGACATCACCGATACATAATCGTTAACCTCATGATGACATCATCGATGAATCAATTACATCACTGATGACAATCATTGACAACAATAATAACTTTATGGACAATTTTCATTGTTGACATCACTGATGATCATCAATGAGTAACTTTGGTACAATCCCTTTCAGAGCAACTTTGGTACAGTCCCTTAAGGAGCGACTTAGGTGCCAAAGTTTTAAAGTACCTATATACTGTCCCTTTAAGAGCAGCTTAAGTATTGTCCCTTTAAAAGAGACTTAGGTGCCATCCTTTGAAGACCAGATTAAGTACTGACCAGTTTAAGTACTGACGAGTCTGTGCGCAAAGCGGTTCGGGCTGTATTAATCGCATAACAATGGATGAAGAAGAAGAAGACGGATTACAATATAGTGCTTTTAAAAGCACTATTATGACATCATTAAATAGTATATTGGTTGACATCATTTCCGAGATCACTGATAACAATAATTGACAACAATTATAACTTTATCGACAACGTCACCGTTGACATCACTGATGACATCATCGATGACATCACTGATGACATCATCGATGACATCATGATGACATCATCGATGACATCACTCGATGACATCACTGATGACATCATCGATGACATCACTGATGACATCATCGATGACATCACTGAGACATCATCGATGACATCAGATGACATCACTGATGACATCATCGATGACATCACTGATGACATCATCGATGACACATGATGACATCATCGATGACATCAACTGATGACATCATCGATGACATCACTGATGACATCATCGATGACATCACTGATGACATCATCGATGACATCATCGATGACATCAACGATGACATCATCGATGACATCATCGATGACATCACGATGACATCACGATGACATCATCGATGACATCACGATGACATCATCGATGACATCACTGATGACATCATGATGACATCATCGATGACATCATCGATGACATCACTGATGACATCATCGATGACATCACCGATTACATAACGTAACCTCACTGATGACATCATCGATGACATCAATTACATCACTGATGACAATCATTGACAACAATAATAACTTTATGGACAATTTCATTGTTGACATCACTGATGATCATCAATGAGTAACTTTGGTACAATCCCTTTCAGAGCAACTTTGGTACAGTCCCTTAGGAGCGACTTAGGTGCCAAAGTTTTAAAGTACCTATATACTGTCCCTTTAAGAGCAGCTTAAGTATTGTCCCTTTAAAGAGACTTAGTGCCATCCTTTGAAGACCAGCTAAGTACTGACCAGTTTAAGTACTGACGGAGTCTGTGCGCAAAGCGGTTCGGGCTGTATTAATCGCATAACAATGGATGGAAGAAGAAGAAGACGGATTACAATATAGTGCTTTTAAAAGCACTATTATGACATCATTAATAGTATATTGGTTGACATCATTTCCGAGATCACTGATAACAATAATGACAACAATTATAACTTTATCGACAACGTCACCGTTGACATCACTGATGACATCATCGATGACATCACTGATGACATCATCGATGACATCACTGATGACATCACTGATGACATCACTGATGACATCATCGATGACATCACTGATGACATCATCGATGACATCACTGATGACATCATCGATGACATCATCGATGACATCACTGATGACATCATCGATGACATCATTGATGACATCACGATGACATCATGATGACATCATCGATGACATCATGTGACATCATCGATGACATCATCGATGACATCACTGATGACATCATCGATGACATCACTGAGAATCATCGAGACATCACTGATGACATCATCGATGACATCATCGATGACATCACTGATGACATCATCGATGACATCACTGATGACATCATCGATGACATCATGATGACATCATCGATGACATCATCGATGACATCACTGATGACATCATCGATGACATCACTGATGACATCATCGATGACATCATCGATGACATCATCGATGACATCACTGATGACATCATCGATGACATCATCGATGACATCACTGATGACATCATCGATGACATCATCGATGACATCATCGATGACATCATCGATGACATCACGATGAATCATCGATGACATCACTGATGACATCATCGATGACATCATCGATGACATCACTGATGACATCATCGATGACATCACTGATGACATAATCGATGACATCACTGATGACATCATCGATGACATCACCGTTACATAATCGTTAACCTCACTGATGACATCATCGATGACATCATTACATCACTGATGACAATCATTGACAACAATAATAACTTTATGGACAATTTCATTGTTGACATCACTGATGATCATCAATGAGTAACTTTGGTACAATCCCTTCAGAGCAACTTTGGTACAGTCCCTTAAGGAGCGACTTAGGTGCCAAAGTTTTAAAGTACCTATATACTGTCCCTTTAAGAGCAGCTTAAGTATTGTCCTTTAAAAGAGACTTAGGTGCCATCCTTTGAAGACCAGCTTAAGTACTGACCAGTTAAGTACTGACGGAGTCTGTGCGCAAAGCGGTTCGGGCTGTATTAATCGCATAACAATGGATGGAAGAAGAAGAAGACGGATTACAATATAGT
This sequence comes from Dendropsophus ebraccatus, assembly GCF_027789765.1. NCBI lineage: Eukaryota > Metazoa > Chordata > Amphibia > Anura > Hylidae > Dendropsophus > Dendropsophus ebraccatus. The sequence goes on along the minus strand of NW_027209570.1, from coordinate 7,188 downwards.
GCTTTTAAAAGCACTATTATGACATCATTAATAGTATATTGGTTGACATCATTTCCGAGATCACTGATAACAATAATTGACAACAATTATAACTTTATCGACAACGTCACCGTTGACATCACTGATGACATCATCGATGACATCACTGATGACATCACTGATGACATCACTGATGACATCATCGATGACATCATCGATGACATCACCGATGACATCATCGATGACATCACCGATGACATCATCGATGACATCACCGATGACATCATCGATGACATCAACGATGACATCATCGATGACATCACTGATGACATCATGATGACATCATCGATGACATCACAGATGACATCATCGATGACATCACCGATGACATCATCGATGACATCACCGATGACATCATCGATGACATCACCGATGACATCATCGATGACATACTGATGACATCAATCGATGACATCATCGATGACATCATCGATGACATCACTGATGACATCATCGATGACATCACGATTATGTAATCGGTAACCTCACTGATGACATCATCGATGACATCAATTACATCACTGATGACAATCATTGACAACAATAATAACTTTATGGACAATTTCATTGTTGACATCACTGATGATCATCAATGAGTAACTTTGGTACAATCCCTTTCAGAGCAACTTTGGTACAGTCCCTTAAGGAGCGACTTAGGTGCCAAAGTTTTAAAGTACCTATATACTGTCCCTTTAAGAGCAGCTTAAGTATTGTCCTTTAAAAGAGACTTAGGTGCCATTTTGAAGACCAGCTTAAGTACTGACCAGGTTAAGTACTGACGGAGTCTGTGCGCAAAGCGGTTCGGGCTGTATTAATCGCATAACAATGGATGGAAGAAGAAGAAGACGGATTACAATATAGTGCTTTTAAAAGCACTATTATGACATCATTAATAGTATATTGGTTGACATCATTTCCGAGATCACTGATAACAATAATTGACAACAATTATAACTTTATCGACAACGTCACCGTTGACATCACTGATGACATCATCGATGACATCACTGATGTCATCGTTGATGTCATCGTTGATGTCATCAGTGATGACATCATCGATACATCACTGATGACATCATCGATGACATCACTGATGACATCATCGATGACATCACTGATGACATCATCGATGACATCATCGATGACATCACGATGACATCATCGATGACATCATCGATGACATCATCGATGACATCATGATGACATCATCGATGACATCATCGATGACATCATCGATGACATCACTGATGACGACATCATCGATGACATCATCGATGACATCACTGATGACATCATCGATGACATCATGATGACATCATCGATGACATCATCGATGACATCACTGATGACATCACGATGACATCATGATGACATCACGATGACATCACGATGACATCATCGATGACATCACTGATACATCATCGATGACATCATCGATGACATCATCGATGACATCATCGATGACATCATCGATGACATCATCGATGACATCACTGATGACATCACTGATGACATCATGATGACAACGATGACATCATCGATGACATCATCGATGACATCATCGATGACATCATCGATGACATCATGATGACATCACGATGAACATCACGATGACATCATCGATGACATCATGATGACATCACCGATGACATCATCGATGACATCTCTGATGACATCATCGATGACATCCTGATGACATCATCGATGACATCATGATGACATCCATCGATGACATCATCGATGACATCATCGATGACATCAACCATGATACATCATCGATGACATCATCGATGACATCACCGACCACATGAAAAACAACAACCTGACATCACTGATGACATCATCGATGACATCATCGATGACACATGATGACATCATCGATGACATCACTGATGACATCATCGATGACATCACTGATGACATCATGATGACATCATCGATGACTCATCGATGAACACATGATGACATCACCGATGACATCACTGATGACATCATCGATGACATCACTGATGACATCATCGATGACATCATCGATGACATCACTGATGACATCACCGATGACATCATTGATGACATCACTGATGAATCATCGATGACATCATTGATGACATCACGATGACATCATCGATGACATCACTGATGACATCATCGATGACATCATCGATGACATCACTGATGACATCATCGATGACATCATTGATGACATCACTGATGACATCATCGATGACATCACTGATGACATCATCGATGACATCACTGATGACATCATCGATGACATCACTGATGACATCATCGATGACATCACTGATGACATCATCGATGACATCACTGATGACATCATCGATGACATCACTGATGACATCATCGATGACATCACTGATGACATCACGATGACATCACGATGACATCATCGATGACATCATCGATGACATCACTGATGACATCATCGATGACATCACTGATGACATCATCGATGACATCACCGATGACATCATCGATGACATCACGATGACATCATCGATGACATCACGATGACATCATCGATGACATCACTGATGACATCACGATGACATCACGATGACATCTCGATGACATCACTGATGACATCATCGATGACATCACCGATTACATAATCGTTAACCTCACTGATGACATCATCGATGACATCAATTACATCACTGATGACAATCATTGACAACAATAATAACTTTATGGACAATTTCATTGTTGACATCACTGATGATCATCAATGAGTAACTTTGGTACAATCCCTTTCAGAGCAACTTTGGTACAGTCCTTAAGGAGCGACTTAGGTGCCAAAGTTTTAAAGTACCTATATACTGTCCCTTTAAGAGCAGCTTAAGTATTGTCCCTTTAAAGAGACTTAGGTGCCATCCTTTGAAGACCAGCTTAAGTACTGACCAGTTTAAGTACTGACGGAGTCTGTGCGCAAAGCGGTTCGGGCTGTATTAATCGCATAACAATGGATGGAAGAAGAAGAAGACGGATTACAATATAGTGCTTTTAAAAGCACTATTATGACATCATTAATAGTATATTGTTGACATCATTTCCGAGATCACTGATAACAATAATTGACAACAATTATAACTTTATCGACAACGTCACCGTTGACATCACTGATGACATCATCGATGACATCACTGATGACATCATCGATGACATCACTGATGACATCATCGATGACATCATGATGACATCACTGATGACATCATCGATGACATCACTGATGACATCATCGATGACATCACTGATGACATCATCGATGACATCATCGATGACATCACTGATGACATCATCGATGACATCACTGATGACATCATCGATGACATCAATGATGACATCATCGATGACATCACTGATGACATCATCGATGACATCACTGATGAACATCATCGATGACATCACTGAGACATCATCGATGACATCATCGATGACATCACAGATGACATCATCGATGACATCACGTGACATCATCGATGACATCACCGATGACATCATCGATGACATCACCGATGACATCATCGATGACATAACTGATGACATCATCGATGACATCATCGATGACATCATGATGACATCAACTGATGACATCATCGATGACATCACCGATTACATAATCGTTAACTCACTGATGACATAATCGATGAATCAATACATCACTGATGACAATCATTGACAAAAATAATAACTTTAGTGGACAATTTATTGTTGACATCACTGATGATCATCAATGAGTAACTTTGGTACAATCCCTTCAGAGCAACTTTGGTACAGTCCCATTAGGAGCGACCTTAGGTGCAGTTTTAAAGTACCTTATACTGTCCCTTTAAGAGCAGCTTAAGTCTGTCCCCTTTAAAAGAGACTTAGGTGCCATCCTTTGAAGACAGCTTAAGTAATGACCAGTTTAAGTACTGACGGAGTCTGTGCGAAAAGCGGTTCGGGCTGTATTAATCGCATTAACAATGGATGGAGAAGAAGAAGACGGATTACATATATAGTGCTTTTAAAAGCACTATTATGACATCATTAATAGTATATTGGTTGACATCATTTCCGAGATCACTGATAACAATAATTGACAACAATTATAACCTTTATCGACAACGTCACCGTTGACATCACTGATGACACATCACTCGATGACATCACTGATGACATCATCGATGACATCCACTGATGACATCACTGATGGACATCACTGATGACATCATCGATGACATCCTGATGACATCACGATGACATCACTGATGACATCATCAATGACATCATTGATGACATCACTGATGACATCATCGATGACATCATCGATGACATCATCGATGACATCACGATGACATCACTGATGACATCATCGATGACATCATCGATGACATCATGATGAATCATCCAACGATGACATCACTGATGATATCATCGATGACATCATGATGACATCACGATGACATCATCGATGACATCACTGATGACACATCGATGAACATCACTGATGACATCATCGATGACATCACTGATGACATCATCGATGACATCACTCGATGACATCAACTGATGACATCCTCGATGAACATCATCGATGACATCATCGATGACATCATCGATGACATCACGATGACATCACTGATGACATCATCGATGACATCATCGATGACATCACTGATGACATCATCGATGACATCATCGATGACATCATCGATGACATCATCGATGACATCACTGATGACATCATCGATGACATCATCGATGACATCATCGATGACATCACGATGACATCACGATGACATCATCGATGACATCACATGGTGACATCATCGATGACATCACCGATTACATACTCGATGACTCACTGATGACATCATCGATGAACATTCACCGATGACATAATCGTTAACCTCACTGATGACATCATCGATGACATCAATTACATCACTGAGGACAATCATTGACAACAAATAATAACTTTATGGACAATTTCATTGTTGACATCACTGATGATCATCAATGAGTAACTTTGTACAATCCCTTTCAGAGAAACTTGGTAAAGTCCCTTAAGGAGCGACTTAGGTGCCAAAGTTTTGAAAATACCTATATACTGTCCCTTTAAGAGCAGCTTAAGTATTGTCCTTTAAAAGACTTAGGTGCCATCCTTTGAAGACCAGCTTAAGTACTGACCAGTTTAAGTACTGACGGAGTCTGTGCGCAAAGCGGTTCGGGCTGTATTAATCGCATAACAATGGATGGAAGAAGAGCGACGGATAAAATATAGGCTTTTAAAAGCACTATTATGACATCAGTTCTAGTACATTGTGTTGACATCATTCCCGAGATCACTGATAACAATAATTGACAACAATTATAACTTATCGACAACGTCACCGTTGACATCACTGATGACATCATCGATGACATCACTGAGAACATCGATGGGACATCACTGATGACATCACTGATGACATCACCGATGACTCATCGATGACATCATCGATGACATCATCGATGACATCACTGATGACATCATCGATGACATCACGATGACATCATCGATGACATCACCGATGACATCATCGATGACATCACTGATGACATCATCGATGACATCATCGATGACATCACGATGACATCACGATGACATCACCGATGAACATCATCGATGACATCACCGATGACATCATCGATGACATCACCGATGACATCATCGATGACATAACTGATGACATCATGATGACATCATCGATGACATCATCGATGACATCACTGATGACATCATCGATGGACATCAACGAGTACATCATCGTTAACTCATGATGAATAATCGATGACATCAATTACATCAACGATGATAAATCATGACATCAAAAATAATAACTTTATGGACATTCATTGTTGACATCACTGATGATCATCAATGAGTAACTTTGGTACAATCCATTCAGAGCAACTTTGTACAGTCCCTTAAGGAGCGACTTAGGTGCCAAAGTTTTAAAGCACCTATATACTGTCCTTTAAGAGCAGCTTAAGTATTGTCCTTTAAAAGAGACTTAGGTGCATCCTTTGAGACCAGCTTAAGTACTGACAAGTTAAGTACTGACGGGAGTCTGTGCGCAATCGCGTTGGGCTGTATTAATGCATAAAATGGATGGAAGAAGAAGACGAGGAATTACAATATAGTGCTTTTAAACACTATTATGACATCATTAATAGTAATTGGTTTGACATCATTTCGGATCACTGATAACAATAATTGACAACAATTATAACTTTATCGACAACCGTTCACCGATGACATCACTGATGACATCACTCGATTGACATCACTGATGACATCATCGATGACATCATCGATGACATCAATGATGACATCATCGATGACATCACTGATGACATCATGATGACATCACTGATGACATCATTGATGTATCATGATGTTCATCGATGACATCATCGATGACATCACCGAGACATATCGATGACATCACGATGACATCATCGATGACATCACTGATGACATCAACGTGACATCACGATGACATCATCGATCGGACATCAACGATGAAATCACTGATGACATCATCGATGACATCAATCGATGACAATCATCGATGACATCATGATGACATCATGGATGACATCATGATGACATCATCGATGACATCACTGATGACATCATCGATGGACATCACTGATGACATCATCGATGACATCACTGATGACATCATAGATGACATCACTGATGACATTCATCGATGACATCATCGATGACATCATCGATGACATCACTGATGACATCACCGATGACATCATAGACATCCGATGACATCACTGATGGACATCCCCGATGACATCATCGATGACATCATGATGACATCACGATGACATCACGATGACATCATCGATGAAATCATCGATGACATCATCGATGACATCATCGATGACATCACTGATGACATCACGATGACATCATCGATGACATCATGATGACATCATCGATGACATCACTGATGACATCATCGATGACATCACGATGACATCATCGATGACATCAATGATGAACATCATCGATGACATCACTGATGACATCAATCGATGACATCATCGATGACATCACCGATGACATCACTGATGACATCA